>NC_057717.1:79247577-79257561 GCF_004010195.1 Chiloscyllium plagiosum | reverse complement strand
AAGTTTGAATGTTAAGGGATGTTGCAAGCAATGTCTTCAAGGTATGAACAGAAAACCAAGAACAGACGAACATGAACAATTCCCACTTTTTGGAGATTCCATAAAGTTGATAGATTACCTGAAGAAAATAGGGCCAGATTTATCAGGAGAAATATCATAATACTCCTCTGAGCAGAAAGTATGGAGATGTTCAGAGCGCTTTTCCTTAAACGGCTGTTGACGCTAGATTTTTTGAGAATGTATATTGAAGATTGCCTTTTATTGTGATTATTTGTCAAGCGAGATTGCGAGAATAGGACAAAGATAGGTATGTCGAGTTTCACAATAGATCATCTCATTGCATGGCAGAACTGGCTCGATGGGATAAATTGTTGATGCTCTTTTGTTATTGTCATGTCCTTTTCTCATTACCTGAGGTACACTGTGCGAATGGACTTTCTGGTCAAAGTAACCTTGTCCATTGCTGCAGTGAAATTTGTTAATTACGCTGCAGTTTCCAGTATGCATGGCGAATAAAGGAATTGAATATTGTTGCTGGTGATTTGAATGCTCATCAAAGGGGCCGACTTTGCCATGGATTAGATTCGAGCTTCTTCGGTCTTGTTCGAGCTGCACTCCTCTGTACAATGGAGAGCATTGCGGCGGGGCATTTTTGGCCTGTGCCTTGTAGGCAGTGCACAAACACTGAACAGTAATATGTCGAATTATGCACGGCAACTATGCATACGCTTGGAGATCAGAGCAAAAATAATCAATCTAAGATTTATCGTATCGATCCAAATTAAGGAAAACGACTCAGGCCCCATAAGCCTTGAGTTGCTGACTGTTTATTCATGAGCTCACGGGCACAAGTCGACCACGATGGTCACAGGCCACAAGTCATTCCGATGAGGTGCAGAGAGTTGTGTGGTCACTAAGGTTATAATCATTTAGCAATTAGCAAACTGTTAATTGAACCAGAATGAAGCACGAGGCCAAGTCATGTAGCTGTCTGGACAGTGCTAGTAAGTAGTTGATGAACAATTATTGTAACAAAAGATTCTTGTAAAAGAACAACATTCCCATGTTGGAAAGAGTTCACTATCAGCTGCTTGTACAGCTCCAAGGTCAGCCAGCTCTCTGAGCCTGGGATCGTGCAAACAGACACGAATATGAAAAATAGAATGGATTCCAGGCTGTCGATATGCGACAAAATGTCTGCTTCGGTTATAACAGATCTCCCACAATTTCTTCCTTTTTTTCTTTTCTCCAACTCAAAGTGGCAGTTCAGTAGAATTGGCAAAAAGAGGAACATTACGAGTCCCGGGGGTTGTCAGGTGATGGGGGTTCATGGTCATTCAGGTAATTATCAGAGGAAGGGATTTCACAACTAATAGAATCAGAGATTTCATAAAATGTTGAGGGTACATTAGAGACAGAAAAATGTACAAACTGGGAAGAAACAGGAGAGGGTAGTACCAGTAGTGCCCAAAACGGGCAGGGCATCGTTTAAATATAACAATGACAAGGGAAAACAGAACTGAAATTGCAATTAGAACCACAAGGCTCTGTAAACGTGTGAAAGATCTAGAGCCAAATAAACTACCCACCCAAGTCCAAAGATCCCAATCTGGGCTTACATCACGAAGAGAGGACGCCACCCTGCGAATATGTACAGGTATGTTTGTAATGCTTTCACGAGAATCAGAGTGCTCCCTTTTTCAGCTAAAAGATAATCAAGGGCCATGCGATTCTGAAGGGCCACGGTACGGATATCTACCATCTCTTCATTACGGCGGTCAAAAGCTGAAGCAGTGACATTTGAAATCTCCTCCACAGCGGTGGCAATCCTTCGAACCTGAACCTCAAGTTGAATGGTGCCATAGGGAGGAGAACAAAATAGTCAAAAGATGTTGAAAAATAGTAAGTGATCTTTTCGTACGAGGCATCAGACTCTCAAACGGTGAGGTGTGGGAGTGTCAAAGGAAAGGGACGACCTGCCCTAGATAGCAGCAGCCATTCCTGGAAACTAGTAGTCAGGGGTAGGCCTTCTGACCAGAAACAAATTTAGTGCCATTGAAAGCGAACAAAAGATCACTTTCCACACCAGTCCAAAAGGTGGTGAAAGATTTTTCATGGCAGTCCTGTTAGGAACAGTGAGAATAAGTGTGCTGCCATCCATAGTGGATGGAAAATCAGATGTTGAAAGGAGGATTGAGTGAAGGCATTTACTGAACTCAGGCTACCAACCCAAATGGTGTTTCCTTTTAATGCAAATACTTGGTCAAGGTGCAGTCGTGGACATGACATTTGCGAGGAACAGAAACGGGGGTATACGTGATAGATTATATAGAGGCTGGAACCAGCCTTCAAAAGTGGGCATCGCATATCCCCTGATCACCACCGTAGGCGGGTTATATCCCCATAAGTGGAAGGAGCACCCATTATTTTTAGGAAGTTGGGGGAATGCAAAAAAAAATCATAGCAGCAGCAGCAGCAGAACGATGTTGATGTAACCACCATTCAGCAGTGTCAGATTCATTCAAAGGGACCGCCGTTAAGGGAAGTCCATCTTTGGAATGGAACGGAAAATGAGTGCATACCCAACATCCAGAGTGGCTGACGTTCTGTACATATAGATATGTCATATAAAGGAAAGTATTTAAATGGAGTTCTCTCTTCGTAGGGACCACTTGGTCACATCGACGACCCCAAACAAATAAGAGCATCATCAAAAAAGCAAACAAAAAAACAGTAAAAGAACGGCAAACACAATTAATTGAAAATATCTGTGGTCTTTGGTTGCATCGGTAATGAAGCTGTAGCCAAAAGATTTTTTTCCTTGAGGTGGAGCTCTCTTGCAATGAGTGGCATTGGTCCATTCTGCTTTCCCCATGACTTTGAGAGCTGTTCGCGTCACCAATAGGATAAGGAATGCACCTTTTCATCTCGGAGAGAGAGAGTTCTTTACAAATGATTGAATAATCACATCATCCCTTGGCTGGAAAGGGTGCATGGGACCAGTTTTAAAAACAGGAATGTCCGAATTGACAGTATCATGATTTCTAATAAGAAGTTCTGAAAAAACACTAGTGTCATCAATCATAACTCTTGTGTCAGAAACAGGACGACGTCAACTGGCAGCACAGGATGCCCAGTTGCAGTAGGCATAGGTCTACCCATTAAAACCTCAAAAGTGGTGAGAATTGCTGAACGATTAAACTGATTCCGAATAGAATATAAAGCGAAGGTAAGGCAAACCTGCCTCTTGCAAGATTCTGGTAAAGACTACTTTAAGGATGCCATTCATCTTTTCCTCCATACTCAAGGTTTGTGGCTGATAAGGAATATGATGCCACCAGGAGATAGCCAGAGCCTTACAAATATCCTTTAAACAGCTGTCGTGAAATAAATGTCCCATTACTACCAACAGAACCAGGGTCTCCATATATAAGGATGGCATCTCGCATCAACCCTTAGCAAATCTCCTACCATCATCCTTTTTGGAGGCAAAAGCCTCAAACCACTTTGAGAACATATCAAAAATAACCAACAGGTATTAAAAACCTGGACAATTGGGCATATGGGCAATATCTATTTGATGTTTCACAAATATGCCGCCGTGGGCAGGAAGATGGTCAAACTTGGACAATGGTTTTGAGTTATCATTTTGTACGTAAGGAAGACAACGCGATAACAAAGCACAAGCAGCAGTGGTAAACCCAGGTACAAACCAAAAATTCATGACCAGATGACACATGCCCCATTTGCCAATATAGCCAACCCCATTGTCGGCTATTTCCAGGACATGTAAATGGGATCTGGGCAGATAATACGGCCATCAGGAAGTGTAAGTAGTCGAATCAGTGACACCTAAACTAGCACAATAGTCTATCTCAGATTGTGAAAATGCCATCTGTGCGTTTCAGACAACATCTAATAATCTGAACATCAAGAACAATAAGAAACTGGCATATATTAGGTTAAGAGGAGAAAGTGAGTTCTGCAGATGCTGGAGATCAGAGCTGAAAATGTGTTGCTGGAACAGCGCAGCAGGCCAGGCAGCATCCAAGGAACAGGAGAAGCGACTTTTCGGGCACAAGCCCTTCTTCACGAATTGGGTTATATCAGGTTAGGTTAGGTTAGTGCAATCTGCAGTAGCCACCTAGGCAGCCCTGTCAGTGAAGGCGTTGCCACAAGTGATGACATCTCCAGCAGCCATGCGTGCAGTGCATTTCGTAACAGCTGCAGTCGAAGGGAGGATTATGGCCTCCAAAAGGTTATTAATAAGTTGACTGTGTTGTGTAGGTTTACCCGCAGAAGTGATAAAACCTCTATGCTTCCAGAGAGTCCCAAAATCTTGAAACACTCCAAAAGCATAGCGGGGAACAAGATAAATATGATCTGATTTTCCAGTAGCTAAAATGCATGCGCGTGTAAGAGCAAAAAGCTCAGCTGTTTGTGCAGATGTGCCATGAGGGAGAGCAGCAGATTCGAGGACTTCAGATGGTGTGCAGACAGCACAGCTCGGTAGTGTTAAATGATCTGCACGCCTGTAGGAGGAGCGATCAGTAAAAAGTATTATGTAGGCGGATTTTAGAAAGGTCGGGACGAGCGGTAACAACATCACAGACGACATGTATACACTCATGATCAGTTACTCTAAGGAGTCAGTAACAGGAAGGAGGATAGCGGGATTCAAAGACGTGGCATGGCAGAGAGTGAGATTAGACCAGGAGGGTAAGATGTCCTTATAGCCCGTACGCCTAGAAGCAGTAAAATGCTGTTAAGCTGCAGAATTTAACAGCCGAGAGACTGAATGTGGAACAAAAACTGTGCATGGGTGTTTGAAAACAAGGGGGTAGACTTTTCTACCACTACTGAAGCATTTGTCGCAGCTCGCAAAAATGCCAGCATTCCCCTTAAAACAGTAGGAAAATGGACAGAATAAAAGGCAACAGGACGACAGAGAGACCCATACATCTGTGTCAAAATTCTAGAGGCAGTACTCTCCCTTTCAACAACATAAATTTGAAACCACTGAGCATAATCAGGAAGACCCAAGGCAGGTGATGTACTTAGTACAGATTTTCAACGTTCAAAGTTTTGTATCAATTTTGGAGTCCATTGTCCTTTCGATGAGTTCTTGGGTTGGCAGAGCTGCATTTTGTTCTCCCTTTCAACAACATAAATTTGAAACCACTGAGCATAATCAGGAAGACCCAAGGCAGGTGATGTACTTAGTACAGATTTTCAACGTTCAAAGTTTTGTATCAATTTTGGAGTCCATTGTCCTTTCGATGAGTTCTTGGGTTGGCAGAGCTGCATTTTGTCCAATGAAACGTTGCGGCCATCCTGTGCCAAACCCCGGAGCAAGACAATGGTATCTTGCATACAACCATCAGACGCAGAGGAGGCAATGAGTAAATCACCAGCAGATTGAGCAAGTACACTGCTGAAGGGCATGTGCAAACCGTCTAAAGTACGCTGTACAGCGGCTGGAGAAACATTGAGTTCTCCGTATACCGTTGGGGGTATCTGTGCATATTGATCCATGCATATTGACGGCCGCCAAAAGTGAAGGCAAAATGGTAATAGAAAAGAAGGCGGAGCAGAGGTCAACCAAGGAAAAAAAAACAAGTCGCCGAAGAAGAGATGGAAGTCAGGATAGCATTTGTGTCAGGACTACGGGGTAGCGAGTGCCAATAACAGCATTAATAGATCCTGAAAAAATCTCCATCTGTCAGATTTATCGGGTTTCGGTACAGGGAGAAAAGGGATGTTGCCTGGGTTATGCATATGAATAAGGATACCCTGAATTTAAAAGGGGAACATTAACAGGTCTAATGCCTTCAATAGAAGTGGGTGTGAATGGATACTGATGGACCGACGGTGATTGAGCTTCAGGATTTGAAGTGACAGTCTTCAGGACAAAAGCAACAAAAGGAGACACCACAGGGCGAAGAACCTTGAATTGTGAGGAGGAAAGACGAACTTCAGCTGAAAATCTCTGAACGCCAACACAACAAAGGCTAGTAAGGGTCATATCAGAAATTGTACTAAAGTGAAAATCAGCAAACTCAGAGTATGGCGGATCAGGCACACAGAAGTGGGCCATGGAACAATAAAAATCCTGAAAGGGATGATCTGTCAAAAGGATGTAGTGCAGAAAAGAAACGCGGGGGAACAAAGGGGCAGCCTGTAGCTGCGCAATGAGGGACGATAATAATGAACGAAGTGACTCAGTGGCACACTGTCAGCCATTCACGGAAGGGGGCGATGGTGAAGTTTCTGTCATGGCCATATGCAGCATAGCGAGACTCAGGAATCTCAAAAACCACGCTTTTAGGGCAACAATGAATGGAGGCATTACGTTTGCAAAGAGTCTCATGATCTGGAAAAGTGATTGGGCAGGACAGTGAAATAATGGCTGAGTATGGAACTGTAACAATAATAAGGATAGTATTAGGATGGGGTCAACCAAAGTAAAGCAGAGGCACCGATAGCATGGACCGAGTCAGAACTAAGTGGGAGGTGCAGAAGAATGAGTGGTCTCTGAATCCACCAAAACCGGAATGGAACGCCCTCCCATTTCAACTGTCATCACAGGATTTTCAGATGAGGACTGGGAGAGTCCTATCAGGGCGTCCTGCTGCAACCCTCTGCCCGCCCAACACCGGGGTGGCCCGAGCCACTAGGAGAATGGGAAGAATCTCAAACGGCTGGTATTGGCGTTTGTAAATTCAAAGTGTACATGGGGGCACAACACGTTGTGAAGACGCCACATGGCAGTTCTGCTCCCAGTGCCCATACGGACCACAAGACCAACACTTAACAAGTCATTTGTCAATGCAGGGCAGACCCTGGGAATGAGAGGCAACAAAATTAAATTGAGTATAAGCCTGTTTATCAACTTTATTACAAAACAGACCTTGTCTATCTATTGTTGTTAAGTGTAGTAAGAGTATCTCTCCATGAGACAATCTGGCAAGTCAGGATCTGAACCTTATAAAGCTGGGCATGATAAGGTCGGATACAATTGGTAAGTGTCTGAACGGCTAGTTTTTCATTATCATTTATAAGAATTCCAGCTGAACAATCCCATGTGTCTCTGATTCGAGCAAGAAAATTAGGGACAGTCTCAGATGCCCTCTGCAGGCAGCATATAACTTCACCAACATCACTCTGTTGCCTGGCGGCACTCAATGGCATCTCTGACACATCTACCTAACCAATCAGATCGCACCTCAGTCGTGTACCGATGTTGTGAGGGAAAATTAATAGATCCTTTAAGTGAAGATCAATGGGAACCGTAAGCCAGTTGCAGTAAAGTCTGTACAACCTGGGGAAGGCAGTCATAAATGTCACAAATTTGTAAAAGCCAATTATAAAAGGGAACAGGCTGCTTTATCCAGTCTGGGATGTCTTGTAAAATGTCACGGATATCAATGTGGGTCCATGGTTTATCAAATGGAGTGCGACCTATTATTATTCCAGGTAATTGCGGGGTCAGAGAACTGTCAATGACTGAGGGGCTGTCTCCTTCTGAATTAAGGCCTGATTGCTGCTGGTTTAAACGAGTAGCGTTAGAATGGCAGAGTGTGTGGAATTAGGTGGCTGTTGCAATGCAACATCGCTTGGGATGTCGCAGGACTAACCCCTTGGGGTGGCGCTCAAAACGTATTGCAGGAGTGGCACTGGGCACAGCATTCGCCTGCTCCCCATTGCGAGTGGTAACAAATGCAACAATCTCCTCCACAACAGGCGAGATTCGTGGGTGGAGGTGCAGGTGAATCTGTGGCGGATATGGAAGTTTCCTTTGGGGCCTTGGAGAGAAGTGAGGGGGGAGGTGTGGGCGCAAGTGTTGCACCTCCTGCGGTTGCAAGGGAAGGTGCCGGGAGTGGAGGTTGGGTCGGTGGGGGGTGTGGATCTGACAAGGGAGTCGCGGAGGGAGTGGTCTCTATGGAAAGCTGATAGGGGAGGGGAGGGAAATATACTCTCTGCTCATTCCTGAAGAAGGGCCTGTGCCCGAAACGTCGAATCTCCTGTTCCCTGGATGCTGCCTGACCTGCTGTGCTGTTCCAGCAATAAAGTTTCAACTTTGATCTCCAGCATCTGCAGACCTCACTTTCTCCGTAAAGTCTGTACAACCTGGGGAAGGCAGTCATAAATGTCACAAAATTGTAAAAGCCAATTATAAAAGGGAACAGGCTGCTTTATCCAGTCTGGGATGTCTTGTAAAATGTCACGGATATCAATGTGGGTCCATGGTTTATCAAATGGAGTGCGACCTATTATTATTCCAGGTAATTGCGGGGTCAGAGAACTGTCAATGACTGAGGGGCTGTCTCCTTCTGAATTAAGGCCTGATTGCTGCTGGTTTAAACGAGTAGCGTAAGAATGGCAGAGTGTGTGGAATTAGGTGGCTGTTGCAATGCCACATCGCTTGGGATGTCGCAGGACTAACCCCTTGGGGTGGCGCTCAAAACGTATTGCAGGAGTGGCACTGGGCACAGCATTCGCCTGCTCCCCATTGCGAGCGGTAACAAAGGCAACAATCTCTTCCACAACAGGCGAGATTCGGAAGGTGGTATCAGGATTTTGAGTTACTGAGGAGAATAAGGCAGGGGAGCCGAGGGTGCAGGAGAGGAGGAACACTCATGAGGTCAGTGAGTGTCTTTTGTTTTGGGAGGCTGTTGTCCTTTAACAATGTGTTTAAACTTTTCGAGAGAGGTTAACATATAATTATGATCCCAGGCGGGATCAATGCGCCCTCCCTGAATGAAAACCAACCTATAGTCAATCTAATCCAGTTTAAATGAACCCACAAAAGGCCAGTTTCCACGAGACACCCAAATAACTCAAGAGTAACGGGAACAATGTAATGACTATCACACATCTCCCTTGAAAAGGTGATGGTGTACCAGCAGTTCTCCTACCTGTTTTACGTATTTACCTTGTTGTTGCAGAGTTCTTTGTGAAGATTCTTGATGCTGCAGACCGTCCTTCACAGCAGGACGAGGAAATGTCATCTCCAATTTCTGAATTAGTGAGGCTGGAAAAGCACACCCAGAATCTGGTTTCCAGCATCTGCAGACATTGTTTTTAATAACTTCATCCCCGAGGGCAGCTCGTTGCTGTCGATATTGGAAAGTTGCGATCCCATCTTAAAATTGTTAGTTACACAGAGCAAATAGACAAGACAAAACAGCAAAGCAAAAAAAAAAATACATTGAACAGAGACGCAGAGATAAACACCAGAACTCCGCATCCCGGCCAACAACTGAAGGCGAACCCTGTTAATTTGATAAATTTAATGTGAGGACAGCTCTTCCTACTCTCCCCTTTTGGCTCAAAGAAGGAACAACCACAAACAGACAAACGAGAACGTTTAGAAGAGTCTTTAAAGGCAACCCTTGTTTAGGTATCTTATGCTTGTCTTCTGCCAGCGTTTTGTTTTAACTTTTTTTTATTCCATACAAAGGTATCAGAACTAACCCACTAGCCTCGACACAACCCAAATGTACTTATTTCAGCTGGTGGCGGAAGAGAGAGAAAAAACCACCCGCGGTGGACACAGCTTATCCCCTACAGTATACAAGCCGAGTAATCACAAAATGAATCCGCTGAATTCTCGCAAATAAAACTTGCCGAGTAATCACAAAATGAACCCGCCGACTGGTCGAAAATAAAACCCGCCAAGTAATCGCAAAATGAACCAGCCGACTACTCACAAAAGTCCTGCCGACCCGTCTCGAATAAAACCAGGTGATTAGTTGCAAATAAAACCTGCCGACTCAGGCAGACTGAGTAATAAGTCAAAAATAGAAATAAAGGGAAAGGTCCAGCCACCTCTTACAATAGAGATCCTGCCGGCTACGCCAAGCTGTTGGAGATTGGAATGAAAATATTCAGTCGAAGAATCGCTCGTATTGATCTGAATTAAGGAAAATGACTCGAGCCTCACAAGCCTTGAGTTACTGACTGTTTATTCGTGAGCTCACG
>NC_057717.1:79226406-79245184 GCF_004010195.1 Chiloscyllium plagiosum | reverse complement strand
TTACAGTGTGGAAACAGGCCCTTCGGCCCAACAAGTCCACACCGACCCGCCGAAGCGCAACCCACCCATACTCCTATATTTACCCATTACCTAACACTACGGGCAATTTAACATGGTCAATTCACCTGACCTGCACATCTTTGGATTGTGGGAGGAAACCGGAGCACCCGGAGGAAACCCACGTAGACATGGGGAGAACGTGCAAACTCCACACAGTCAGTCGCCTAAGGCGGGAATTGAACCCGGGTCTCAGGCGCTGTGTGACAGCAGTGCTAACCACTGTGCCACCATGCCATCCATGATTTATGTTCGTTTCCCAATCAGCTCTGTACGCAGACAAGGGAATACACATTAAGCTGAATTCCTGAAGAAGGGCTCACCTGCTTGTTGGATGCTGCCTGACCTGCTGCGCTTTTCTAGCAACACATTTTCAGCTCTGATCTCCAGCATCTGCAGTCCTCACTCTCCACTAATACACTTTAAGCTCCCATGGACATGACAGATATGTCAAAGCCGTAAGGGTAGTTTCACAACCCAGCAATACCAAGGCTACTCAAAGAGCTGGACATACAGACAGGCACCAGCAAGGACATTCTCCAGGAACAGGATAATGAAAGCAACTCACCACTTCAGGAGATACATTCACACCTACCTGTGAAAATGAGTAGAACGATGGTAATGTCAGGATGTTGCATTGTGTGAAGGAGCAGACATTAATCCGATAATTATTTTCCAATTAGCACCCTAGCAATTAAATTACTCCATTTCCAGAAACATTGTAGTTGCCCATTTCTTAATCAGTGTTATTGTGCAGCATAAATATAAAACTGGTCTCATCCTCAGCTCTGGGATGAGAAATTCTGATCTCACAGACTGTCAATTCTTTTTCGCCGAGTTAATTTCTCTTCACTTGCAATATACTGTTTTGTGAATTTCACTTCGAACTGTGTTTTGTGATCTCTAACCTCTTGGGCAAATTTCTCCAAAAGTTTGGCGTTAGTCAGCAGGCCATTCTTTTTCTCTCTCAACAGGGGAAGTGAACCTCACATTTTAAATTTAACCTGATTCGTACCTGGTCGCAGGCCCTGCCCAGCGGATCAGACCAGAGAAAGGTTGGAAGGAGACCACAATTCTGATCTGCGGAGAAATGGTTTCAGCTACGGCAATTCGGATATTGAGTAGTTAACCTGGCCTGTGGAGGTGGGCACTGGACTCCTAAATTGCTGCTACAACTTGACCTGAGGAGGTAGTCTGTACTCTGGTAAGCGGCTAAATTAATTTTCAAATTTAACTAATTTGCAGCTGACTGCTGCAATTTGGAACGTGAGAAATGACTGTTCTGTGGAGGTGAGCATTTGGCTCCAAACTTGTTAAGTGTTTTTTAAGCTGCCACGTCTGGACCTGAGGAGGTCATCTGGTGGAAAAGTAAGTTAACTGGCAGACGGTAATACGGTACTAAACAGCGTGGTCTGTGCTTGTGGAAGTAATCACCTGTGTGAAATTAATTCCCTGAAATTTTTGCAACAAACCTTAACTTAGCCCATGTGTGATTCACCATGAGTCAGAACATCTGTCACGAACCTGTTCTAGCCAGGAGAAAGGAGGTCGCCAGAGAAACCTAGGCACAATACGTGGAGAGACCGCTCATCAAATTCTCGCTTTTCTACTGATAGATTCACAGCTCGAACAAAATTAACTTGTGTTGTCCTGTTCTGTGGTTTCTAAGTGTTTGTTTAGTCTGTGTTTGCTTGTCCTCTGCTTACTGAGTGCTGCTTTGTCAATTTCACGTGTCCCATCTGGCTGTGTTTGTTCAACACTGAAGTATTTGTTTATTTGCAGTCAGCGATTACACGCATGAGTAACTTTTATTGCCTAACCTGTCAATCACTCTGCCTGTGTTCTGTTCACTCTCTATCTCTGTTTGTTTTCCCTTGAAACCTAATCCAGCACTTAGATCTCATCCCAAGACGTCCAGCATGCCATGGGTGCATGGACATCGAAAGTCTGCCGGGAAATGCCAACTGTTGGAGCTGGGCAACCCCAACCACGTGGTGAGAACGGCCCGGGACCGAAAACGAAGAAGAGTACCGTGAAAAGGCATGGTAAATACGTTGTCTGCAAGAACAAGGTTGGAGATGCTCTTGTTACACCTGGGTCACCAATAGACACCGTGCTAAATGACACAGAGGATAGCCGTTACGTTATCCTCTTCACAAGGGATTTTTACACCTGGTTCCAAGTGAATTGACCATTTGGGATGTCCTTCAAAATTAATAAAATTGATTACTCTACCACGGCCATTAGAGAGGGACACAGGGGTGCTTCATGAGGCACTGTCCACTGTCACACTCAAACATGGAGCCACACTGCCATCTATCCGGCAATATCCACTGCCCCCGGCAGCAGGAGTAGGTATCAAGCCGGTGATTGACTCCCTCCGACAGCAGGGTATCCTAGTTCCAAGGACCAGCCCCTGCAGTACGCACATCCTTCCTATCCCAAAACCCAGGAGGGCAGGAAAGTGGTGCTTTGTCCAAGACTTCAGAGCCGTAATTGCAATTGTAATTCCCTGCTCCCCAGTGGTCCCGGATACTAAAGCCATCCTCACCAGAATCCCTGCTACCGCCATCTGTTTCACTGCAATCGACCTCTGCTCAGTCTTTTTCTCCATCAAATTGTCTCCTGAGAGTCAGTACCTTTTCGCTTTTGTGTACGGCAGCTGCAAGTACACATGGACCAGGCTTCCCAGGGTGACACAGACAGCCCCACAGTCTATGCCGCTGCAGTACACCGTACCCTCTCTGCATTACACCTGCCATGCAAAAACACCCTCCTGCAATATGTGGATGATTTGTCACTGGCCTCCACCTCTGCAGAATTATACATGCAGGACACTGTGACATTGCTTTGCCGTGTGGCAGCGGACAGACACAGAATCTCCACAGAAAAGATGCAACTCTGCCAGCACACGGTTCAGTATTTGTGGCACGAACTCTCACATGGCCTCAGGGCGTTATGCAATGAAAGAGTCGCGGCTATTTCTGTTTACCCCTCCAGACACAAGAACACAGCTACAGGCTTTCCTGGGGATGGTGAATTATTGAAGGCACTGCATCCCAGACCACCTTGTCATTGACCAGCCCCTACCGGAGGCAGTCTCACGAAAGAAGCCCGCAAAAGCAACCTGGATACAACGGATGGAATGGGTATTCACTGAATTAAAACAGCGACTTGTGTCTGCTCCTATCCTGGAGGTCCCAGACTACACTCAGCCCCTTTATCTATATGCTAATGAATCGGAGGGGTTTGCATTCGGCATCCCAACGCAGCTCCATGGGGATCTCCGGCGCTCTGTTGCTTTTTACTTTGTACACTTACCGCCTGTTGTAAGGGGAATGCCGCCATGTTTGAGAGCTGTGGCAGCAGACGCAGTAACAGAAGAGAAGGAGACACCCATTGTGCTGGATCACCCATGCACTGTTTTGGTTCCATTCTGTATCCCTACTGCGAAATTCAGCAGCAACCCAACATTTCATTGCCACCCGGAGAATTGGCTATGAGATCGCTTTACTGTCCAAAGCCAACCTGTCCCTACAACATGCCCCTGCACTGAACCCTGCCACCCTGTTCCCACTCACTCAGAACGCCATTGCGGACGACCACGACTGTTTAGACCTTATTCAGCAGGTTGTCACCCAGCGTCCTGACCATTCTGAAACACCTCTAGACAATCCTGACATCATACTCCATACAAATGGCTCATCCTTCAGGCACACAGCCCACTATCTACTGGCAGGTTATGCTCCCCTTTCACAGTCCTAGAATGAGCCGCGCTGCCAAAATACACATCCACACAGGCTGCGGAGCTGTTTGTGCTCACTAGGGCTCGTATCATTGCTAAAGAATTCACAGCAAACATTGATATAGACTCGAGATATACCTTCGGAGTAGTCCATGATTTTGGCACACTCTGGAAACTAAATTACTCCATTTCCAGAAACATTGTAGTTCCCATTTCTCAATCGGTGTCATTGTGCAGCATTACTATAAAACTGGTCTCATCCTCAGCTCTGGGAGGAGAAATCAAATTCTCTGTGCAGACTGTCAGTTCTGTGTCAGCTAGTCTGTTTTCTCATCCACTGATATCGCTTGCAATGAACTCTTTGTCAATTTCACTTCGAGCTGTGTTTTGTGATCTCTAACCTACTGGGCAAATTTCTCTGACAGATAGGTCATAAAATCTGGACCAAAGCAGTGATGCCCTCATCCCACGTGTGAATAAAAAAAAAAAATCATAATCTGGAAACAGTTGGACCATCCTGTGGGCTACACTGAGGAGTTTTATTCAGGCATAATTCAATAAATTCATATTACCACTTATTTTACTGCGTTACTAATCTTCGCTGTGAACCTAAACAATGATATATTTGTGCAACTTCACGTCAGCCGGGAGGCCAGTACAATACGCTGCACTGGTTTCTAATCTCCTGGAAGCAGTCCTGTTACCCTCGGCCCTAACAATTGTTAAATGCGCAGCCCACATCTCTGCCAGTGACCCAGTCACCCTCGGTTATGCCTCAGCTGACACAGCAGCCCAGGATGCCACACTGCACCCCAATACCTACGTTCTGCAAGCCCCCACAATGCCGAAGGCCCTGGTACTCCCTGGCCCCATGGAAGCAGTGCGAGCTGCTCAACAAGCTGCCCGACAGCAGGAAAAGGACAGTTGGGCCCGCATCAGGGCCACACAATCTCATTCCCGCAAGCTGCTCGCACACCCCGACAGCTGCATCATTTGCCCAAGAGCCCACCTACACACACTGGCTCGAGCAGCCCACGGCATTGGCCACACTGGCAAGAGGACATGATACACACTGTCAATCAGTCCCGGTACACACCGGGATTCGCTGCCGCTGCCCAAGCCCTGCTGTCACATTGCCTCATCTGCCTGCAGAACAATGCAGGAAAGTCTGTTGCAAAATATGACCACCTGCCAGTTTCTGAGGGACCTTTTAGCCACTTAGAGATTGACTTCACACACTTGCGCCAAAAACAGGATTACAAGTACATCCTGGTCATCATAGACATGATCTCCAAATGGGTAGAGGCATTTCCCACGAGAAAGGATGACATACATACAGTGGTTAAATGCCTCCTAAAGGATGACATCCCCAGATTTGGAGTCCCTGGTAGCATAGGGGCGGACAGGGGCACTTGCTTCACTGCTAGGCTTACAACTGCGATTAGAGAGGCTAAAGAGGCTATATTAGCATGGCGACACCACAAACCCTACCAATCCCAGTCGTCAGTCATGGTTGAGTAGATGAATGGCACCCAGAAGACCACACTGATAAAAATCACCCAAGAAACGGGACCGACCTGGCAGACGCCTTGCCACTTGCCCTCTATACTATACGTGCGCAGGCAAACTGCACGACTGGGCTCACTCCTTTTGAAGTACTTATGGGGCGGCCTATGCCCACTGCGACCACACTCCGAAACTCACCACAGACACAACCCGAGTTCTGACACAAGAGGCCTTCCTAGAGTATGTCCAGGCTCTTAGCAGGAGCATTAGTGTTGCACACGACCAGTTCAGGGCCCACACCACAAGCAGTGCCCATTCATCCGTTCCGACCCCGAAACTATGTCATGATCAAATCACTAGAAAAAGATTCTCTCTCCGCAAGGTGGAAAGGCCCGTCCCTGATCCTAAATACGACACCGACTGCTGTGAAACTGGAAGCACAAGAACTGGGTGAGACAGCACGCAGACAATGGGAATACACGTTAAGCTGCCGTGGACATGAAAAGACATCACAAAGCCCTAAGGGCAGTTTCACAACCCAGCAACAGCAAAGACACACAAAGAGCAGGACAGAGAGACAGGCACCACAGGAAAATGGAAGCACCTCACCACTTCAGAAAAGAATTTAACACCTAAGTTTGAAGATAAATGGAGCTATGATACTATCAGGATGCTGCATTGTGTGAAGGAACAAAACATTCATTCGATCAACTGTTTTCCAATTAGCATTCTTGTAACTAAATTACTCCATTTCCCGGAAATATTGTAATTTCCCGTTTCTTAAGCACTGTTATTGTGCATCATTACGATAAAACTGGTCTCCTTCTCAGCTCTGGGAGGAGAAATCAAATTCTCAGTGCAGATTGCCAGTCCTGTGCCCAGCTAGTCTGTTTTCTCCTCCAGTGAAATCGCTTCCAAACTGTTTGTCAATTTCACTTCGACCTGTGCTTTGCGATCTCCAACTGACTGGGCAAATTTCTCCGTCAGAAAGATATTTTACTGCGTTACTGATCTCTGCTACGAACCTAAACAATGATGTCTTTGTGCAACAGCATAGGTTTTTGAGTGGGGCAGGCAAGGTCAATCGAGGGGTTGGTGCCAGGAGCGGGTCACCTGAGAGTGTGGGGGAGGCAGAATGGAATGAGGCGTTAGGGACAGGAACACAGTGCCTGGGGGTGTGTTTAAGGCAAGGTCAATTGAGGGGTTAGGATCAGGAACATAGTGCCTGAGAATGTAGGGGAGCATGTTCAGAGAGTTCTACAGCACGGAGAAAGATCCTTCTTCCCAACTTGGCCCGTACCAAGCAAAGTATCCATCCACCGTAACCCTAATTTCATGGACTTTACCCGTGTCCTTGGGGTAAACCTTTCCTATCCATGTATTTGTTCAAATGCTTTTTAAAAGCTGTCAATTGAGGGGTTAATGTATTGAATACAGTGACTGAGTTTGTGAGAGAGGTAGGGTTTCTTAAGGATTTATTGGTTGAACGTGCTGCCTGAGACTATAATATGTTTTGGGACGATAACTGTCTGCCTGAGAATATGGGTCCTGTTCCTTCTTCAGAAAGGAGTGCTTATGCCCGAAACGTCGATTCTCCTGCTCCTCAGATGCTGCCTGGCCTGCTGTGTTTTTCCAGCATAACATTTTTCAACTCTGGTCTCCAACATCTGCAGTCCTCACTTTCTCCTGCCTGAGAATATGGGTAACGCAGGGTCAATCGAGAGTTTAGTGTCTGGACATGCTGCCTGACAATGTCGGGGCGGCAGATTTGATCGACGGTTTAGGGTCTGAACGTGCTGCTTGAGAGTGTTGGCAAAACATGATCGATCACTGTGTTCAAGCCTGGAATGCACTGCCTGTGAGTGTGAAGGTGGCAGGATTGATTAAGGGGCTGGGGTCTCATACATCCTGCCGGAAAGAGCAGTGCGAGCATATTCAATCGGGAGCCTGTCGAGTAGAGTTGGACAAAAAATGGAAAGGGACACTTCAACAGTCGGCACTCCTTCAGTACTAAACTCTGACAATATGTCACTCCGTCTATATTGGCCAGCGACAGTAAGGAACTCCCGTACTGAGCATTCGATAGTACAGCATTCCAGTAGTGATCTTTCTAACAGTTCAGCACTCTCTAAGTACTGATACTCCAACAGTATGGTGATTCCTTAGTTCTGACCCTCCGACAGTGCAACTGATTCCTTCAGTATTGACCCTTAGTTGCTACTTTTCCTGTGAATCTATCTGCAGTTTACCTTCGCTGATCTGACACTCATTCCATTGTAATTCTTGTTATAAAAATCAAACACACTTGATTCTGATGCAAATTGCTCGCTCCCAGACTGAATATTATATGCTATCATATTTTACTTGCTAAGTCTGAGAAGATCTTTCGCTCAGAGATCCTTCCTTAAACCTGCCCCATTCCCATTTTAAGATCCAGTATAAACAACAACAAGAAAATAAGAAGCAGTAGCAGGAGTAGGCCAATTCGCCCTTTGAACCTGTTCTACTGGTCAATAAGATCATGGCTAATCTTTTCATGACCTCAACCCCAGTTTGCCACCTTCTCACCAAAATCCTTAATTCCTTTACTGTCCAGAAAATTACATAGCTTGTCTTTAAAAACATTTAATAAGAAAACCACAACTATTTAATTGAGCAAGGATTTCCACAAATTCAATACTCTCTGAGTGAAGAAGTTCCTTCTCAATTCAGTCCTAAAGCTGCTCCTCCAGCTTTGACGCTGTGCCTTCTTGTTCTAGTTTCACCTGCAGTGGAAACATCCTCGCTAATTCGATCCTATCTATTCCCTTCATAATTTGATATGTTTCTTTAAGATCTCCCATCTTTCTTCTAAATTCCAATTAACATAATCCGAGCCACCTCAGTCTTTCATCATAAGTCAATTCCTTCAACTCCAGAATGAACCTAATGGATCTCCTCTGCACTCCTTCTAGTGCCCGTACATCCTTTCCCAAGTAAAGAGACCAGACCTGGACACAGTATTGCAGTTGTGGCCTCACCGGCGCCCTTTTATTTCACCTCCCTGCCTTTCAATGCAACCCCATCAGCATTGAAAGACAAAATTCTTAATTACCTACTGTAATTGTAAACGAACTTTTTGTATAGCTTGCACAATCCCCTGTGCGCAAGCAGCTTGTTGCCATTTTTAGTATTCAAATAATAGTCATTTTTACTGTTATTCCTACTAACATGGATGACTTCACATTTATTAATACGCACTCTTTCTGCCAGACTTTTGTGCACTCACTTAATCCACCTTTATTCCTCTGCAAACCTTCACTGTTCTCTACACATGTTGCTCGAACCCTCATATAAATGTCACCTGCAAACTTTGGCACACGACACGTGGACCCAAATTCCAAACCATCAATGCGAACTGTGACGAATTGTGGTCGCAACTCTGATTTCTGAGGGACACCACTAGTCAATGATCACCAACCAAAAAATATTCATTTGTCCCCACTCTGTTTCCTGTCAGTTAACCAATTCTCTGTTCATGCTAATAGATTGCCAATAACGCCACACAATCTCTTATGCAGCAGCCTTTTGTGAGGCATCTTGTCGAATGTTTTTTGGAAATCTGGATACTCCACATCTTCTGAGTCCCCATTGTCTACAGAGCTGCGAATGTCTTCATATAATTCCAGGAGTTTAGTTAAGGATGACTTGCCTTTCATGCTTTCATGCTGCATCTGTCTAATAGGACAATTTTAATCATGATGGTTTGCTAATTCTTTCTTGGTAATAGATTCAAGTATTTTCCTCACTACTGAAGTTAAGATTACACGTCTGTAATTCCCCATCTTTTGTGACCCTCCTTTTCTAAAAAGATAGTGTCACGTTTGTTGTTTTCCAATCTGCCAGAACTGTCCTCGAGTCCAGCAAATTTTGGAAAATTACCAAAAGTGCATTTGCTATTTTTCCCACTATCTCTTTTCATACCCTAAGATGCATTCCATTAGAACCAGGAGACTTGTGTACTTTTATCTCCATTAGCTTTCAAGCACTACTTATTTTTTGACAATGATTATATCTGGGATCCCAACCTACCTAAGCCTTCTTGACAATTACTGGCATGTTCTTTGTGTCCTTCACTGTGATATTTGAAAAAGACGTTTGCTCAGATCCCATTATTTAATCACCCTTCCCATTTTCTAAAGGACCAATGTTTACTTGAGCCACAATTTTTCACTTTATACTCGCGAAACCTTTGCTAACAGTCATTAAAGTTTGAAATCGTATAATCTCACAATCTATCCTACTTTTCTATATAGTTTTTAAATGTAGCTTTCTGTTGATCTTTGACGTTTTCCCAATCTTCTAGTTTCCCGCTGGTCTTTGCCACTTTGTATGCCTTCTCTTTCAATTTTATTGCCTTCCTTATTTCCTTTGGCATCCATAACAGGTTACCACTTTTCTTACAGTCCTTCATTTCCGTTGGAATATACGTCTGCTGAACACTTTGAAAAATTGCTTTGGACGCCCTCCACTGTTCATCAACATACCTACCTTAACGTCTTCGCTTCAATTCTACTTTAGCCATCACTCCCTCAACCGATTGTCCAATCCCTTGTTTTCATACAGGACCCTGATATTGGATCCTATCTTCTGAGTTTCCAACTGTATTCTAAACTCAACCATACTGCGATCTTTCTGACTAACAGGATCTCTTACGAGGAGATCATTAATTATTCCTGTCTCATAATAGAGGACGAGACCTAGGGTAGATCGTTCCATTGTTGGTTCCATCACATACTGTTGAATAAAACTATTGCAGATACATTCAATAAACCCTTCCTTAAGGCTACCCTGACTGACCTTGTTCAACCAATCGACATGAGATTAAAATCTCTGATAAAATTTGCTGTATTATTTTTACAGGTAAAGATGACTTCATTGTTGGTTGTCCACCCTAATGTGATGCTATTATTTGGTGGCAAACTGACCATGCCTATCAGTGACTTTATAGAATTTCTAATTTCTACCCAAATGAATTCAAACTTATTCTCCATAGAACCTACATAATCTCTCACTATCGTCCTGATCCTTAAATTTGAGAGCTACACGACCTTCCTTACCTTCTTTTCTGTCATTCTGAATCGTCTGATACACCTGAATATTAAACCCCCAGTTGGAATAATCGTCAAACATGTCTCTGTAATGGCTAATAAAGCGTAGTCATTCTCAATGATTTGTGCCATTAACTCATCTACCTTGTTTCAAATGCTGAGAGCATTCAGGTAAAGTGCCTTTATGGTAGTTTTTACACCCTCTTTTTTTGAATTGTAACATCTCTATTAATAATATCTCCTGAGTTGTCCGTCCTTTCATTTTTTTCATGGGTCTGCCATGTCGTTAAACTCTGCCCACATGCAATCCTGCTGCTTCCCTGTCGTTTGCCCCTCCCATCTCCCTCCACCTTTGCACTAGTTTGAATTTCAAGTGACCACCCTATTTGCCCTTTTCGCTGCAACACTGGTTCTATGTCAGTTCGGATAGAGACCGTCCCATTAGTACGGATTCTCCCATTCCAAACCGGATGCCAATTTCCCACGAAATGGAACCTCTCTTAACCACACCACTCCATATGCCATGTGTTAACTTCGCTTTTTTTTAATCACTAAGCAAAGTTGCACGTGGCTCAGGTAGTAACCCGAAAATTATAAACCTTGAGTGCATGTTTCTTAATTACTTTCCGAGTGCTTGATAATCAAAAACAGGTAATTCCTTCTATCAATGTCTGTGTTGTTTATCTCAAACTGAACCACAGCAACTGGATCCTCCGCCTCTGCCCTCTCCAATATCTTTTCAAACTAGTCAGAGATGTCCCTCACCCGAACTCAGGGCAGACAACACACCATGAGAGACATGTTTTCCTGCTTACAATGGTTATGATCTATCCGTCAATTAGAAAATCCGTTACAGCTATCGCTTTACTTTTGTTACCCCCATTTTTCTCTCTGAATTATCTGCCATATTGCTCCACTCACTAGTAATATCGATACAGAACATCCATTGAGAACAATACCTTCGCCATCTGGTTCCAGACATTGATTACCACCGTGGTCCTCAGTGATCATATTTTCATGTCTGTTTTTTCCTCTTAACTCATTGTTAAGTTTTCCCTTGATCATTCTGTACTCCTTTATACTTTTTTTGCTGTTTCAACCGACAGTGGAGACGATAAGGATGTATAGGACTCACTGGTTTTGAGGGTTTCAAAATTTTTTTTGAATTGGACATCCTGGCCCTGTAGTCTCCCTATTTCATTCTCGAATGTGCAAACTTTCTGACACAGGCTTGTCGAAAAAAAGTCTACTTTCAGTCCACTCTGGCCAATCCTCACATGTCTTTATTTAAAGCAGCCTTTTTCTGATTTAGATCTTCGATTTCAGGCCGATTCTCATCTTTTGTTTTCCATACAAATCTTGATTATAACAGAGTCTCTAATCTCCAGCATCTGCAGTCCTCAACTTCTTGAGTACAATGGATTTGTCAACTACTGAATATATTTTAAGAATTCTCCTTCATTTCAACCATTCACGTTATGGTTGTTCCAATAAATAAAGGGAAAGTTGAAATCACCAATCCAGCTCCGTATGAATTTGACAATTCCTCGAAATGTACCCACATATATACTCATTTGTTTTTTTTCAGGAGTAGTAGAGGGCATATAGTACATTCCATAATGATATAATTGTTCCTTCTTGATTTGTTTTTCATTACATTTAATTGTGTAACTTTACTTGAAGAAATCCTCATGCTTTATCATTCTGCATTCATGGCAATTTATCACTGATCAATATTATGAATAGCCCTGTGTTTTTTACTGCCTCCCTGTCTCGCTTGAAGCCTGTACATTCGGGAATATCGATCTGCCAATCCCTCTACTTGCCTTCAGTGACATTAATGACTTCAATTCCGGTCTCTTATCTTGTGACATCAAGTCCTTGTTGTTCAGACCCCTTGATTGAAAATATGCTCCACCTAATCTTAACAATCTCAATTTTGCTTCACCATGACTGGCTTTCTGCTTATTAGTCCCTCCTGACATATTTCCGGACTGCCTCTTCTAGATCTTACTCTATGCCTCCCCTGACGACCCATTCCTCCGGATTCCGCTCCCCTACATCTTAGTTTACACCTGAACCAATAGCATGAAAAAACGTTACAGTTGAGATGCTGTTCCCATTCTGTTTAAGTTACAACTGTTCTACCTTTGCTACTCCCTGCCCAATAATTGTCGCAATGGCCCAGATAGCAAAATCATCAAGATAAATTTCGCATGAACTAAAAACAGAAGTATAAAGTAGTCGCATCGAGATAGACCTATTATGCACATTGATGATTTGCAAAACAGTTTGAGTGAAATATAAATAAAATCCATTCGTGGTACAAAGAAATGCAAAGGATTTACGAGATAAGAATAGGAGGTTGATGTGGGTGTTTGGGGGATCATTCATCCTAGAAGAGCAGGCAAAAAATCTGCACAATCCTTAGAAAAAAGATTCTTGAAAGAGCATCAGATAAACCATAACATTCAAGGTTGAAAAATGTGGTGCTGGAGAAACCCGAGAACTTGGCCTGCTAAGTTTTTCCAGCACCACATTTTTGAACTCTGGTCTCCAGCATCTGCAGTCCTCACTTTCTCCAAGTTGATCATAGCATTCAAGGCTATGGATGGTATACTCAAAAATGAGAAGAGTTAGTAGACTATAGTTTTGGCAAAGTAGCCTCGATGGTGCAAAGGCCTTATTATTTTCTGGGTAATTGTATGAATGTGTTACGACATGAGGTAAAACCGACCCCCACTCCCTCCCTCCAAGTTAACTTAAATCAGCAACACAGAAACGATTTACTCCATTCGGTAATCTGAAACTTCGAGAAATTAAGAACTGTCCCAAAAGTCACTATTTGAAGTAAAAGTTAGCAACATTTTGTTTTTTATCTAACAGCGAATAATAACTAACAAGTTTTTGCAACTCATCTATCTAAGCATACTACCTTCCCCTCTACAATACTGGTCTGATAAGACACCTGATTAGGATTTGCTGAAACATTCAAATTTCAAACAAAAAGCCAGCTGTTGAATGTTCTCTTTGTACCTTCCTCTGTAGATTCGCTCTGCAGATTGGTGTCAATGCTTTTTTCCTGTGCAAACTCATTCTCTAGACAGGTACCTCTCAGAGATTTCTGACTAGCAGCCTACATCTGTTCGTCTTTTGGCAGTGCATTCTCAACTGTTCAATTCTTTCCCCCCTGGCATTTTAACCCCAAAACATCGGATCTTTTCATGGTTTTGATATTGCCAAAATACCAATTTTAAAATTGATTGGGATATGGTGTCTTGGGACATAGTGTAAACTGATTGTCCGAATTTGAATTTGCTTTCGTCTCATAGCAACCCAACCAGTGCGAGCTGTTCTGACCAAGCGTTACATTGTTACTTTGTTCTGGAATCTCTGTGCCTCTCGAAGTCCTTGTTAGCTTTCAACTGTCTTAATAGTACAGTACCACTTACAACAACGATTGCCACAGAAAAAAATTCGTTACAAGTCAATTATTATTTCAGGAACGTGGAAAACTGAAATGTTATTCGATGAAATCACAGAACCACAAGCTCACGCGGAAATTATGTGTATTACTTCATACTTAATATAGCGCAAGAAGCATTCATCATGCAATATTTATCACACAGTTTACATTACAACATCTTGCAAAGGAGGCTAGTCAATGTGAATGTGTGATCCAGGAAGTTAGAACACAATGAAGAGTTTGGAATCGCACACTATGTTTCATTGAGGTTGTGAATAAAATATATCAAGCTGTATTTCAGCTTGATGAATCCCCATCAGAACTGGGAAATGTTTGAGATGTCACTTTATTTAAATGTGGAAATGGAGACTTGAGGAACGTATTCAAATGAAGGTTAAAAAAACCACAAGGCTCTGGTAGGAAGAAAGGTATGAGTGATTATTTGTGGTGAAGGATGAAAGCACAACAAAAAATCTGGACGATGTAATATTCTGTAGAATACATCAAATTTGCAGGGTTTTTTTCCTGGAACAACTAATGGGTCAAGTGAAAACAACTAGGGGAATTTGTCTCATAAAATTCTTCTTTTCAAGAATATCGAAATACTTCTCTGCATTAAATATATCATTACATCTGTATCATTAATGCACATCAGAATTGAAGTGTGCATACAGTGTGCCTGAAGAGACTCCACAATCCGAACCTTCAGTTTCAGGACCACATTTCTTTTAAAAACCTTTGGTTTTCTAACAATGCCATGTCGTGACTTGGCAATAATTCTTCCTTAGCCAACATGTAGCTCCGTTTCATCAACAATTCCGTCATTTCCTTTTCCCCAACCCAAAAAAACATATTTGGTTAGTTCTGAAACACAACAACAACAAATGCATGACCTATGCCACAGTAGAATGTAAAGCTTAGAACTTGGGCCGGCATGGTGGCTCAGTGGTTAGCACTGCTACCTAACAGTGTCAGGGTCTGATTCCCGCCGGAGGCAACTATTTGTGTGGAGGTTGCACATTCTTCTTGAGTCTGCATGGATTTCCTCCCAAAATCCAAACGATGTGCAGGCCAAGTGAATAATCCATGCCAAATTGCCCATACTGTTAGGTGCATTAGTCAGGTGTAAATGTAGGAAAATTGTCTGGATGTTTTTTTTTTCGAGGGTTGGTTCACGCTTGTTTGGTCAAATGGCCTGTTTCCACACTGCAGCGAATCTTATATAGAAAAAGATATGAAGGCCCTTCAGCCTACTCTATGTATGCTGTCCACGTCGTCATGTGCCATTTGTCTGCACATGGTCTATTTCTCAATTCTCTGGCTTTTCATGCATTTGTCTAAATAATTATTTGATGTCCCTATTGTATCTAATTCTAACATTTACTCTGGCAGCATGTTTCAGGCCATGTCCACATGCTGTGCAAACGATGTTTCTTGCAAATCCGCTTTAATTGTTGCCTTAAAACTATGCATCCTATTATGTGACATTTCTACACGAGGCAAAAAGGCTCTGATTATCAATTCATCTCATCATTTTGCAATTCTATCAGGTTTTCCCTTGGCCTCTGAAACTCTTGAGGTCCTCAATACAAATACATCCCTCTTCTAATGATGGATTGTGATCCGTGAAATATCCTGGTTACCCTATTGCACATTTTACAAACACTACATATCCTTTACTATATTGTTGCAAACAGAACTGCACACAATACTCCAATGCGGCTCAAATCTTATATGCTTACAATATGACTGGCCAACTATCCCAGTGAAGGATGACACTAATGAAGGTAAGCATTGCATATTCCTTCTTTACCACCTTATGCATTTGTGTTATCACTTTCGGGGGAGAAATTGTATTCTTCATCACAAAACAATGAAAAAGGAAATCTGAATTAAGTTTGGTAATCGTCAAAGTCAAATCAATAAAACCTACAATTAAGTTTAGATTTAATTATAATGAGACTCGTTCAATGGATATCATGTAACCAGTTAAAATAGCTGGAAATAGCTACTCTAATTCACTAACATGCTTCTTCAAAGGAAATCTGCCTGTCATACCGGGCATGGTCTACATTTCACGAAAGATATATAAGCAATGCAGTTGACTCTGAAATGATCTTTGAAGCCGCGTAGGAAGTCAGTCACATGCGGAGATAGTTGTCCAGTATAATAGGATTTAGATTAATTATTGAGAATTGAATTATTTGCTTTTAGTGTGTGTTAATATGTACATACCATCTACAAATATAAACACACATATCACTTTGTTTCTCGATCACAGTTAACTGTCAGAACGAACATGTGGTATGATTAACAATGGTAGCCCCAACTGATTGTCAATATTAAGTAATAATAACAATGTTGGATTTAATCATTTCCTGACAATTTTGTCATGTGAAATTTATTTGAAAACTATCACCCCTAATCTGGAAGTTGCAGAGCTCATTAAGCACGCGACATGGTTGATTTAGGATCTGAGATGTCACTAATATCTTTGAATATCTTTGGTCGAGATGGGCCAATATGAAAGTTTCACTTTTATTAAGATGGAATGCATCACTTGGCTATGGTTGGACAGAGCACATTAGGCTAAGTAATACCTGAACTGCAAGGTTTGTCAGAACTTTAAACCCCATCAACCACAACAATCTTGTATGATTCGTACTTTATTCAGTTCTGAGATTTCCGGCTGGCTGCCATTAATTTCAGATTAATTTGGATTCTTTAGTGTTGTGAATTTTAAATGTCTTACTCCAGGTCATGAGTAATTGCGTATGCGTTTCCTGATCTCGCTCATCCATATGAGCCAAATGCAACAGAAATATTTCCTTTTAGCAATTTCAGCAGAAATTGAGCATTGTCCTCCTACCATAATACAAATGAGAAACAATTGGACAAACTGATCTTGCCGCTTTCTTTGTCGAGGAATTGTCAGCTTTGCCCGGGCCATACACTGATGCAAGTTTGGTCATAATGCATGTCATCCTGAAGCTTGACTTTAGACATTGTGATTGATTCAAGTTTCTGATGTCAGGACTATAACCACTGGCATCAGCAATATTGATGACAAAGGTTTTCTTACATAAAAATCGAAAATCAAGAACAACTGCGGATGCTGCAAATCAGAAACAAGGAATAGAAATTGATGGAAAAGGTCAGCAGGTCTGGCAGCATTTGTGGAGACAAATCAGATTTAACATTTCGGATTTATTGATCCTTCTTCAGAACTGATGGCTCCTGGGTCAGTTTATATGCAGAAGATCGCTTAGGGGAGGGAATACGGAGTCAAGGAATAGAAACTGAAGAAAGAGAAGAAATGTTGAAAGAACTGAAATGGCCCAGTAATGTGCCTTGTGATTTTACAAACCTGTCGCCCTCGGTCAATCAAGCAGTTCTTATCGATGGTGAAAATGTTACTTGCTTGTGTGACTAAAAATCATTAGGTCGTTCATGTGCACCAGTCAACGGGATTTTCCAGAAACATCTTTCTTGGTCAGTCTCTGCATTGTGGTTGATGGATTTTTCATGGCAAATGGTATGCCTTTACATTGGTATAATCCGTTATAAGCCTCAAATGCCAAGTTGTCGTCTCTCTTTCAGAAAAAGGTACCTGACAGTACTTATTGGGTGCATCCAGATTGTATTGCCAGTAGAATAAAGACAGGAAGTATTGTGGGTAGCACACGATCTAAATGCAGCTGTTCATCTACGATGAAGGAATATACAGGCCATGAAACAGAAGCATTCTTATTGGTTTCGATTTTGCAACGATGCGGCTGTTTTTTTTTCTGTACCTGGATTATGTGTTAGGAAAGCCACAGGAAGAAATAAAACCATAGCCTTTGATGCCAATTCCGACATTTCAAGAAGCTTTTAGACAGGATATATTGTGTATGTTACCTCCATAAAACCAAAAGTGGGAACTAATATTTGCAAACCAGGTTTCCAGAGACAATTCCATTATGGAATGCCAGGGTACAAAAGGTTGTGACGGATCCGCATGCTTTCTTTACCCATCATGGATTAGTAAGGAAGGTTCAGTCAGACTAAATGTTCAATTTCACTGCCGAATTATTTAAGGAGGTTATTGATAGTTCAGACATCATGCACTTTATGTCAAGTGTGCACCATCCTGAATCTCAGGGAGTATTGTAAAGATGGCGGCAGACCCTAAAGATCACTTGGGGACTTATTGCTAAGTTTACCCAAATGATCCTATTTATACAATTTACAGTTAGAGGTGCTTCATATGCATGGACTCTGTTTACTCCACTCGAATTGACATTCACGAAGAAGTAAGAAGGACTTTAAAATTAACTAATTGAAAAGTCGTCAGGTCCAACGTCAGACAACCCAATGTTGCATTAAAGTTCTGAGGTGAGAGAAAGATTCAACAGAGTAGATGGATTAGCTAGACAACATTGGATGGTGGCACAGCACCGAATGAAGCAAGAAGCAGATAAAAAATTCTAAAATCCGTATGTTTGACAATGAAGATAAAGTACATGTGCTGTTAACGGTGTTAGGAGAATCCTTCAAAACAAGATTTAGAGACCCCTATCAGATTGATAAGAATTTAAATCAGATGAATTATCTGGTGAAGATGCCAGATAGGAGAAAAGATTTTCAAGTATATTGTTTGAACATGGCGAAAGGATTCGAGGAAGCAGGTATTGTTTGCTGCACTCAGAGTGAGTAATCAAGTCAAGATGATTTTGATTTTGATGTGCCACAGAATAAATTGAAAGCTGAAGAAGTCCTTAGGGAACGGGATAGGGTACAAGCACAGAGAACTAAATTGAATGACTTGGTACAGTGCTATGGGCACTTATGTAGAAATGGAATATGGTGGACTAATGCGACAGTGGATGAGGTTGTCTGAGGGATAAAACAAGTCCCCGACAAGTTCAATCC
>NC_057717.1:79210949-79225906 GCF_004010195.1 Chiloscyllium plagiosum | reverse complement strand
CATTGTTATCACTGAAACATTATTTGAAAGGGGTTCCTCAAGACCCAATAATATAGGGACTCCCATTGAGTCAGGGAAATAGGTGAAAGGGGAGAGAGTGTCGCAATATTTATCAGGAAATACATTACAGTATTAAGGAAGGATTGTGTATGGAAGGCTACTCAAATAAAATCATATTGCTCAGAATTAAAAACTAACGAAGAGCAATCACATTGTTTGGCATGCACTATCGAAGCCTCTTGTAATCCGGGAGGAACAGATGAGCAGATCTGTGGGCAAATTTCACTGAACTGTAAAATCGAAATGGTAATGACAGAGGATTTCCACTTGTCCATTAGTAACTGCGATATTCACAGCGTGAACGTTTGAGATGGTGCAGGACTTTTAAATTGAGTCCATTCCTTTTGCCTTCTGTCCCACGGAACATATTTTTCACACCTAGAATCCATTTTGTTTCCCTTCTCCACGAGCTTTCAATACGCATCTGCGTTTATTTTGACAATTTAGAATGGACAGAAAATTTCCAGTTTGTGAGCACAGCCGTCTTCTCTTCACCATAAATGTGCTAATCCTCTCTGCATTCAAACACAATCAGGATGGTCTTAAGTCAATCAATAAGGCATCGTCCTGGACCGATGATCTGGACTGTTCCCATCCACTTCAATAAAATGGACACTGGCAGGTGCACAAATACATTCATAGACGCGCATAAACAGGCACGCAAATGCATCGAAACGAAGACATATGTCGACTCACAGAGGGAGCAACGTGATCGTCCATGTCTGCATGCATTCACAAAAAATCACAGAAACACACAGAAACCAGCATACATATAGATAATACACACCGTAACTCATACACACAAATGCAGATACTCTGACACAAAGGCATACATAAACACACAACCACTGTCAGTGACTTTGTAAAGCCACAGCAAACACAGGTACACGCACAAAGACAAGGGACCACTAAACACGAAACCATATACAGATTCACGCAAAACTGCGCACACATGTAGTTAAAAATCACACAGCACCAGGTAATAGTCCAACAGGTAAAATTGGAAGCATTAGATTTCGAAACGTTCCTACTTCATCAGGTGATTGAAATGAAGAAGCAGAACTTTAAAAGCTCGTGCATCCAAATAAGTCTGTTGGACGATAGCCTGGTGTTGTTTAATGTTTAACTTTGAGCACCCCAGACCAACGATGGCTCCTACAAATACTGACACACATAGACAGAGAAACGTTTCCACACCAACACAGGCACATGCATAAAGAAACATGCAAATAAAAATACACATACAGACGCACAGGTATGCATGAAGACACGCACAACTGAAAGCAGAAACCAACAGAGCTGGACGTGTTCTGACACACAGAGTCTTGGCTTGACAAAAAAATCTTCAATCATGTAGAGACAGGAAGAAACACAAACACACTCGAGCCCATGCACATACAAAGAACGACCTGCCGTTGTACTTGCACAGATATCAAAGTGCAAGAATATGAGTTATCAATTAGCTAAATGGACAACCTGTAACAATGTAGGAAGGGATAAACGTCCTTGAGCTCCATGAAACACTCAATGGTGGATAACAATTCGAATCGTTGTTATATTATAGCAGATATAAAACAACAGCTCTCAGTTATAAAACGCATACTCCCCACTGTGAAGGAATTAAATAGGAATGATTCTGACAAAAAAACGCAACATTGCATTATTTACACCACATTTATTTACAGGCTGAAGGAATCCAGTTGCCACTGGACATAGTTAAAGAATACCTATCTGTTCTGAAGAAGGACCACTGGGCTGGAAATCTCGCCTGAGCTTTTTTTCCAGATGCTGTCAGACATGGTGAGTCTCTCAGCAATTTCTGCTCTTCACACTTAAAGGGTTGACGTATCTGTTCACCAGTGGAACGAGAAGCCCCTTTGGGGGAGGCAGCAGTGAAATCACTTGGTAGAATGCGCTGTTAGTTTGTCATTGATCAGGCTTCAGTAGTTGTGCTTCTTTATTAGATGAATAATGGATGTGACAGGAACTTTCACCACGTCACTGAGTTGTTCTCTGAATTTAGACTGCGTCACCACATAAATAAACGTATTTGTACAGCAACTTAAATCTAGCAGCATATTTCCAACTTCTTGAAAATTAAGTTCAGACACTGTATAATACCCAGGATCTTTTTCTGTCACAGTGAGGGAATTAAATAGGAATGATTCTGACAAAAAAACGCAACATTGCATTATTTACACCACATTTATTTACAGGTTGAACGAATCCAGTTGCTAGTAGACATAGTTAAAGAATACCTATCAGTTCTGAAGAAGGACCACTGGGCTGGAAATCTCGCCTGAGCATTTTTTTCCAGATGCTGTCAGACATGGTGAGTCTCTTCAGCAATTTCTGCTCTTCACACTTAAAGGGTTGACGTATCTGTTCACCAGTAGAACGAGAAGCCCCTTTGGGGGAGGCAACAGTGAAATCACTTGGTAGAATGCGCTGTTAGTTTGCCATTGATCAGGCTTCAGTAGTTGTGCTTCTTTATTAGATGAATAATGGATGTGTCAGGAACTTTCACCACGTCACTGAGTTGTTCTCTGAATTTAGACTGCGTCACCACATAAATAAACGTATTTGCACAGCAACTTAAATCTAGCAGCATATTTCCAACTTGTTGAAAATTAAGTTCAGACACTGTATAATACCCAGGATCTTTTTCTGTCACGGTATAGTATATGACTTCAATTACATACACTGACCACAGAAGAATAAAAACGCCAGATAGACTAAACAGTAAAATCACAGACTTCCTCCTGCTTTCCATCTCTCGGTCACTGTGATTCCCTCCTTTTCTCTGACCTCTCAGTCCTTTACGGACTCTATTGGCCTGTAAAATGTGCCTGACTGTCAAAGTGTTAATGAATAGAATTAAAGTGAATGGCAGCAAAGGAGATAAAACCTTATCGCACCAATCAAAGCCCTTCCATCCAGAATCAGAGTAATAATTGGGTTTTGCAGAACAGAACCAGGATATATTGTTGACTATTAGCCAAGGTTCATATACAAAATAGAAAGGTATGTTTTTGAAACAGAGTAAAATGCAGATTATTGATATCACTATGGCAGCCGTTTTCCTAGTGCAGTATTTTATTTTCATCTGTTGGCAACAAATGGCAACAAATCGATCAAAGGAGAGCCAGACAGAGCAGTCTGTCGCTGCAGATACCAGGACTGCAATAAAACTACACACAGGGGTGAAGTCCAGGAAAGTCCATTGGAAATAATAATTACTGATTTGTCTCAATATGACTTCTGTTATAATGACAAGTAGATCCGCCGATGTCATTGCCACGAGATAATGAGAGGTGCAAGTCGAAAGGCCACAATTCCCGCGAGACATTATCACAATTGCTAACAAATTCACTGTACAGGAGAGAAGGGAAAAATGACAGAAAATAACTAAAATTGTTTTGTTCTCTTCTGTAGTTGGCTGTAAGTCCAAAATGTTTGCATTGTGATTAATGTGTGTATCGTTTGGAGGGAGGGCAGAGTCAAACGGGTGGAGACTTTTTTAAACAGATCTCTTAACTCCAGATCCAACATATTTACAATACATTCAATTCTCAGTTTTGCAGAGTCTGTACATAGCGTTCTACACCGAAAAGTAAACAAGGGAATAGGAATTAAAGGGTTTTACATAAATTGTTTAAAGTTATGAAGTGCAAGCAGTAATCACCGAAATTAAAATCATGGTGAATTCCTTTGAACAAAACAAGAGCAGAGTTTAATCAACATGGCTAACGAATTTTCAAAATTATGTGGATTAAATTCGATTGGCAGCACAGCAAATATCTGCAGAACAAACATAGATTCAGATAGTCATATAGATGTATACCATCGAAAAATATCCGCTGGAAAAATCTGTCTGTGGTCAACAACTCCCTCTCAAATATTCTAAGCCAATTTACCAGCATCGCAAGTACACTTCAAGAAAAAAAAAACATTCAAAGTGTTATTATGGTTACTGTCTTTATCACACTTACGGGCAGTGAATTCTAGTTTCTCACCACCCTCTTGGAAAAAATGTATTTTCCTCACAACATTTCTAAATATTCTGCCTTTTACTTTGAATTTATGCACCTTAGTCATTGATCTCGCCATCAACAGAGAAAAACTGCGTCTTCTGTACCATGTATACCCATTATAACGTTATATATCTCACTAGTGTCAAGATGAGAGTGGTGCTGGAGAAGCACAACAGGTCAGGCAGCATCCGAGGAGCAGGAAAAGTCGACACTTTTGGAAAAAAGCTCTTCATAAGGAATGAGGGATGTCTCATTCCTGATGAAGGACTTTTACCCGAAATGTCGATTTTTACTGCTCATCGGATATTACCTGACCTGCTGTGCTTCTCTAACACCACCCTCATCTTGACTCTGATTTCCAGCAACTGCTCTACCCACTTCCATCTTACTGATGTGTTGTCTCAATCTCCTCTGTTCTAATGAAAACAAGCCCAGTCAGTGCAATCTCTCTCCATAACTAAAACTCTCCCAGCGAGTCAGAAAATATTTCACGAAAAGTGGATTATTGTTGGAAAGAGAGAAACGAATTTGTCATTGACACGCAATAAAAAGTGTTACATTGAGGATAGTTCAGCCTGCTTTTTCTGCGAAAGAGGCTGTCACGTGTTTAATTTCAAAAAATGCTGCTTGGGAAAAGCACAGCTGGTCAGGCAGAGTCAGAGAACCAGGGGAGTCGAAGTTTTGGGCAGACGTCCGTCATCAGGAATGTGATGACTTTAACCTGAGGGTTACCAAACCTCAGACGAAGTGCAAAGGTCAAAAAGGAAAGACATCCACGGTAACCGCAACCTGCAGAATTGAACGGCAGTGTAGCCATCAATTTGCATTTCAACACAGCCAATCCTGCCAAGTAAACAATTGATTCAAATTAGCTAGGTAATATCTGTTTTTCTATTCAACACCAGTCAGAAAATATCAAGAAATTAAAGAACATTTGAATCCAACAATGATTTTATTTCAGTCTACTGCACGGGAAAGAAAATCAGGGAGTAAAGCAAAATAGAGAGAAAAACAAATCGCAGGCAACTTCTTTTTTGACAAAAAAATGAGTATTGCTGAAGAAAAATCTTTTTTAAAAAAGTGTGTTTCTCTTGTTCTCATCAGGCCAAATGCAAGAGTAATCAATACAGGGGAAAACCAACAGTACGAAACGAACTTTGTCAGAGCCATACGGTGATCCAGATATACAGCACAGAAAAAAACACTTCAGTCCAACCCGTCAGTGCCGACCAGATGGCGTATCCCAATCCAGTCCTACCTGGCAGCTCCCGGCCCATATCCCTCCAACGCCTTTCTATTCATATACCCATACAGACGTCAGGGTAACACGGTGATTCAGTGATTATCACTGCTGTGCTTTACAGCACCAGTCACCCGGGTTTGATTCCCACCTTGGGCTACTGTCTATGTGGAGCTTGCACATTCTCCCCGTATCTGCATGGGTTTCCTCCCACAGCAAAAAAATATGCGGGACAGGTAAATTGGCTATGCTAAACCGTTCATCAACAAGGGTGATTTTTTTTTCAATGGTTACAGTCACTTACCAGGCACAGCAATGACAGCGAGAATCACGTAATATATTTTCACCACCTGCTGAATTGGAAGATGCATTTTCAAAATTAATTCATTTGCCCATTCCACTTGTCTTCAATCTTTCTCTATCAAAGCCCAAAGCGATACTTTACTGAAGTGCTTCATTTATATCCCGTGAGATTTCCTTGGGGAAACAGAGATTACAACATCGTTCAACCAAATTTAACTTCTTGAAAACAAATCAACGTAGCAAATTATGACAAGAGGTTAATTCCTTGCCGTGATAAATTAGCTTCAGCCTTGATGCTAAATTGTTCAATTCGAATCACAACAATTAAAGTATTAAAAAAAACAGATGTTGCAGATTCCCAGCAGTGGTGCATTCTTCAGAAAGATGGAGGGAGCCATTCCGAACGTTTGAACAGGAATACAACATTCAACCTCTCGAGTATTTCCTGCTATTCAATAAGGTTACATCCCATTCTGTGCAGAAAGAGACCATTTCGCCTATTAAGTCTGCATCCCATCCAGACTCATCATCCCACACCATTCCCATTACATTGCAAGTGTAAACCAACCTAACCTGCACAACACAGACAATTTAGCTTGACCAATCCACTTAACCTGCTCACATTTGCAATGTGAAAGGGAACCGGAAAGCTCAATGAAAACTCGCGCAATCACGGGAAGATCTCGCAAGCTCCACACCAACCATCATGCAATGCTCGAATGATTTGCAATTATCTAGAAAATAGTAATTTGATTAGAGTTAGTCAACACGGTTTTCTGAAGGCATTCGTGCCTCACAAACCTCATTGAGATTTTCGAGACCGTGACAAAACAGGTGGATGAGGGTAAACCTGTTCATGTGGTGTATATTCATTTCAGGCAGGTACTTGGTAGGTTTCCACACGTTGGATTATTGCACAAATTATCCAAGCATGAGATTGAGGGTGATTTAGTGTTCTGGATCCGAAATTGGAGAGCTGAAAGAAGGTGGTTGATGGGCAATGTTCTTTCTGGAGTTGAGGTAAGAGTCGATCTGTTTTGCGGCAACTGCTGGTTGTTATTTTTCGAAATGACATGACTGAGCGCTGATAAGGATGTGTTAATAAATGTGCCGATGCAAGTAAGGTTGGTAGAGTGGTGGATAGCGCTGAAGGATGCTGCAAGATATGCAGGGTCAACGATAAGCTGTGGAGCTGAGCTAAGAAATGACAAATGAAGTAGAATGCGGGCAAGTATGAGGTGATCTACTTTTGAAAGAGTAACAGGAATGCAGAATCCTGAGATAATGATAAGATTTATGGAGGTGTTGATGAACAGCGAGATATCGTTGTCCATGTACATAGATTCCTGAAAGTTGCCATCCGGGTCGATCGGATTGTTCTGAAGGCCCACGGTGTGTTAGCATTTCTTAGGAGTATGATTGTGTTTTGGGGCAGAGGTTATGCGGATATTCAAGTAGGCTACTTTGAGTGGAAGTCAATTTGTAGCAGAAGCGTGTAGACAGTTTTTCAGAAAAATAATGGAGGAACCAGGGCAGACTTATCTTCAGTTCGAAAGAATTGAGCGTAGCAAGTTTTATAGACGCATTTAGAGTCATAGAGATGTACAGCATGGAAACAGACCCTTCGGTGCCAGCCAGATATCGCAACCCAATTTAGTCCCACCTGCCAGCACCCGGCCATATCCCTCCAAACCCTTCCTATTCATACACCCATCCAAATGCCTCTTAAATGTTGCAATTGTAACAGCCTCCGCCACATCCTATCGCAGCTTATTACATACACGTCGCACAGTCTGCGTGGAAAAAGTTGCCCCTTTGGTCTCTTTTATATCTTTCCCCTCTCACCCTAAACCTATGCCCTGGACTCCCTGACTCCAGGGAAAAAAACTTCGCCTATTTATCCTATCTAAGCTGCTCATAAATTTGGGAACCTCTATAAGGTCACCCCTCAACTCTGATGCTCCACGGAAACCAGTCCCAGCCTGTTCAGCCTCTCCCTGTAGCTCAGATCCTCCAACTCTGGCAACATTCTTGGAAATCTTTACTGATACATTTCAAGTTTCACAACATTTTTCCGATAGGATGGAGACCAGAATTGGACGCAATATTCCAACAGTGGCCTAAGCAATATCCTGTACAGCCACAACATGACCTCCCAAATCCTGTAGGAGAAAGTGAGGTCTGCAGATGCTGGAGATCAAAGTTGAAACTTTATTGCTGGAACAGCACAGCAGGTCAGGCAGCATCCAGGGAACAGGAGATTCGACGTTTCGGGCACAGGCCCTTCTTCAGCATGGAAACAGACCCTTCGGTGCCAGCCAAATATCGCAACCCAACTTAGTCCCACCTGCCAGCACCCGGCCATATCCCTCCAAACCCTTCCTATTCATATACCCATCCAAATGCCTCTTAAATGTTGCAATTGTAACAGCCTCCGCCACATCCTCTCATTCCTGAAGAAGGGCCTGTGCCCGAAACGTCGAATCTCCTGTTCCCTGGATGCTGCCTGACCTGCTGTGCTGTTCCAGCAATAAAGTTTCAACTCCCAAATCCTGTACTCAATACTCTGACCAATAAAGGAAAGCATAACAAACACCTTCTTCACTATCCTATCTCCCGGCGACTCCACTTTCAAGGAGCTATGAACCTGCACTCCAAGGTCTCTTTGTTCAGCAGCACTCCCTAAGACCTTACCATTAAGTGTATAAGTCCCGCTAAGATTTGCTTTCCCAAGATGCAGCACGCCGCATTTATCTGAATTAAACTCCTTCTGCCAATTCTCAGCCCATTGGCCCATCTGGTCCAGATCCTGTTGTAATCTAAGGTAACCCTCTTCGCTGGCCACTACACCTCCAGATTTTGTGTCATCCGCAAACTTACTAACTGTACCTCTTATGCTCGCATCCACATCATTTATGTAAACGACAAAACTTAGAGGGCCCAGCACCGATCCTTGTGGCACTCCACTGGTCACAGGCCTCCAGTCTGAAGAACAACCCTACATCACCACCCTCTGTTTTCTACGTTTGAGCCAGATCTTAATCCAAATGGCTAGTTGTCCCTGTTTTCCATGAGGTCTAACCTTGCTAATCAGTCTCCCATGGGGAACCTTGTCGAACACCTTGCTGAAGTCCACATAGATCACATCAACTGCTCTGCTGTCATCATTCTTCTTTGTTCCTTCTTCAAAAAACTCAATCAAATTTGTGAAACATGATTTCCCACGCACAAAGCCATGTTTACCTTGCCGAATCAGTCTTTGCATTTCCAAATACATGTACATCCTCTCCCTCAGGATTCCCTTCAACAACTTGCCCACCACCGAGGTCAGGCTCACCGGTCTTTCGTTCCCTGGCTTGTCTTTACCGCCCTTCTTAAACAGTGGCACCACGTTTGCCAACCTCCAGTCTTCCGGCACCTCACCTGTGACTATCGATGATACAAATATCACAGCAAGAGGCCCAGCAATCACTTCTCTAGGTTCCCATAGCGTCCTCGGGTACACCTGATCAGGTCCTGCAGGCGTATGAAGTTGAAAAAGATGTTTCTGTTGCAGGAGTTTAGAAACCCAGTTCCAGACATAACAACACATATGTGGATGAGCAGAAAGTTCAGGAAGCGAGAAGAACGGCAGAGAAGGCAGATAAATATGCACTTGGGTCCAAGGCGAAATTGAAGTTCCATTAGGAATTTCATTCTGTGTAGACGTTTGGAGAAGGTGGTAACCTTCATTGCCAAGTAAAGAATGAATCAAACCGAGAATAGTTTGCGACAGGTGAATAAAGAAGATCAAAATGCTGAAAAGGTGTTGAAAAGTCTCACGTATTAGCACTTTAATGGAGTGGAACACAACATTTTCTTGCCAATGGTTTAATAAAGACATTGGGAAAGGCACTGCTTTTCTTGCAGTCAGGTTTTTCACCCAATGTCACAGTGCCTGTCGTTGAAGAAAGGCTCTATGGGAAAAGATGTGGTGAAAGAGTCAAAGCCAGTGGCGTTCGTGGACATGATAAACAAAACAGAAGAAAACTCGAAGAGCAGCACGCAAGTGCACATCCTATACGATGCCTGGATGTTGTATTAAAGCCTAATCTCGATCAAGAGTCAACTCTGTGGGCAATGTTTACTCAGAAACAATCAGGGACAGAAGGGAAATAATTTCAACTTTTAAGTGATATAGTATCTGGTCAGTAACTAATACGGAGAGCTGAAACTATTCGCACTCCTCCTGACAGGTAGCCTGAGACAATGGCATTTGGTGAACTAAATGGAAAGGAATTCAACTTTCCCCTTTGTCGGATCATGTTGGTGAGGCCAATCAAGTCTAATGAAGTAACAGTGCCAATGATTGACAGAGTGTGTATTCTGGAATAAAGGTTGTTGTTGGAAACTACTTGGCAAGATCCGAGGAGCGAGTGACGTACCTTGTGGTGCATAAGCCAAAGGAAGATAAGTGAATTGATGAGTTTGATGAAAAAATCCTGGAATTTTCCCAGAGTGTGAAATAGCAAAACTCGTGAGTGTTGTGCTGGAAAAGCACAGCAGGGCAGGCAACATCGGAGGAGAACGATAATCTCTATGTGGGCCAAAAGCCCTCCATTATGAATGAGACTGTGAGGTGAGGGTCCTGAGAGATAAATGGGAAGCGGTGGGGCTTGGGGCGAAGATAGTTAAGAGTGCAATAAGCAGATGGAAGTGGCGGTATTGGTGACATGTTACAGAGGAGGGTGGAGAGGATTTTTAGCAAGTAAGATGGACATCCAGGCAGTGCTGAGTCGAAAGTTGGGAACGAGGATAAAGTGCGGGAGAGGAAATGAGGAAGCTGTAGTAGGAGGGTCCCAACGTTCTTCCTCCAAGAATTGGTTGGTTAGGGAGTGGGGCTGGAGGAGGCCCAAGGCCTGCATGACCTCGGAAGAGTTGGAAGGCGTGTTGAAATTTTGGCTACGTGTCGGTGGGGTTGGTTGGTGCAGATATCCCGATGATGTTCTCTGATGCGCCCTGCATGTAGGCATCTTGTCTTCCCAGTGGAATGGAGGCCACATCAAGAGCAATGGATACAGTAAATGACATATGTGTGTGGGCAAGTAAAACTCTGATGGATGTGGAAGACTGTTTTGGGGCCTTCGATGAAGATCAGGAGGAAGTCTAGGCGCGGGTTATCCAAGCTCTGTGCTAGCAGCACAAGGTGCTGCGTGTTGAGGGTGCGTTTGTGGGGGGCAGCGACCTGACTTGGCAGTCACGCAGGGAGTGATGTTCGGTAGAGCGGATAGGGGTACAGGGAGATATATCTCTGTTGATGGGATCCATTTGTACGTTGCGGACCTGGCAGAGGATGATACAGTGTACATGTCGGTTGGTGGGGTGGAAGCTGACAATCGAGGAGGAGAGGGTTTCTGCCCTTGTTGCAGTTGTAGGGATAAGGTTCAAGGGCGAAGTTCCGGGAAGTGGAAAATATGCGTTAGATGCTATCATCACCATGTAGGGTCGAAATTGCTGTCTTTGATGAAGAAGGCCATCTGGTTCATTCTGTGGTTGGACTGGTCCACCTGGGATCAGACGCGATGGAGATGGAGAATTTGGGAATGAGGGATAGCGTTTTTACAGTAGGCATGGTGGGAGGAGGTGCAGTCTAGGTAGCTGTTTGATAACATGGTTTTGTAGAAGATATCAGTGTTGAGACCGTCACCGTTGGTGGAGATGGACAGGTCCAAAAGACGAGGGAGTTGTCCGAGATGGTCCAGGTGAACTTCAGTTCTGGGTGGATTGCGTTGGTGAAGTTAATGAACAGTTTAATCTCCTCGTGCGAGTACGAGTTGGCGCAGATGCAGTCACCAATTTAACGGAAAATAAAGTGGGGATTGGTGCCGGTGTAACTGCAGAAGATAGACGGTTCCCTGCAACCAACAAAGAGATAGGCATGGCTCGAGCCAATGCGGGTGTGCATGGCTATTCCTTTCAGCTGGCGGAAGTGGGAGGATTCAAAGGAGACATTTTTGAGGGTGAGGACCAGTTCAGACAAACGTTTAAGAATGTCATTGGAAGAGTACTTGTGGGGACACCAGGAGAGGAAGATGCGGAGGACTTGTCGGCCATTTGTCTCTTCACCTCGTCGGCTCACAGCGTTAGTTCTGATGAAGGTAATTTGCCTGAAAAGTCTATTCTTGTAATCCTCAGACGCTGCCTGATCTGTTGTGTTTTAGCCAAACTGCACTCGCGACTCTGATCTCTAGCATCTGCAGTCCACACTTTCTTCCTGTGCAGCAACAAAGTCACACTGTTGCAAGCGACAGCACTAAGGTGGCTCAGTGGTTAGCACTGCTACCTCACATGGCAAGTTTGTTACCAGCATCGGGCGATTGGCAGTGCAGCATGTTCACGCTCTTCCCGTGTCTGTGTGGGTTTCCTCCAGTTGCTTTGTTTTCTTCGCACAGTGCAAAGTTGTGCAGGTTAGGTAAATTGGCCATGCTCAATTTCCATAGTGTTCAGGAATGCGTAGATTACGTGTATTCGTCATGGGAAATGATAAGCTGTAGGGGAAGGGGTTGGGTGAGATGTACTTCGCAGGGTCACTTGGACTTGTTCTCCAGACTGGCTTGTTTCCACGCTGTAGGGATTCTACGGTATATTTTTCGATCTATGGTATAGAAAGATGAAGGAGTTGAGGCTCAGTGAGCTGGGAGCTTGCTTGATGGAATGATGCAGGAAATTCCTGAAAAAGGTAGCAGGTCAGACTTCGGTATTTAATCCTGAAAGGCTAATGGACTGACAGCAAAACATATGTAATATTAGTACATGCTCAGATGAGAATTCAGGATGTAATTCCGAGTGTTATTATCTTTAGAAAAATTGGGAATACGCGAAGGGAGACCACGACAAGTTATTGCAGAACGAAAACGGTTGGAATGCAACAGATTGTGTTGCCAAGAGAATACAGACAGGGTGTAATATGAGTAGTACATGAATAACCAGTCGGAGATCACCTTGTGTATTGAAGAATCAGGCTAAAGCACAAAAGCGCTTCGATTGGTCTGGACGCCGTATGAATGTGATTGGATTTTGCCGCTCATGTCAAATGTGCCAAATAGTAGCTTGCCAACAGGCAGTAATAAAACCAGCACATTTGATGCCAATTCCCGGATTCGAAGAACCTTTCAAGCTGGTTATGATTGATTGTTTAGGATGCTTTCCAAAAACTATTCGTCATAACCAGATTTGCAGACATTAATGGATGTGTCTGCCAGATTTCTGAAGGCAATTCCATAATGGAGTATTAAGGCAAAATCGGTGTTGCAGGAAATAGTAGCTTTCACTACCAGACATGTAATACCCAATTAGATTGACTGTGACCAATTTTACCGCTCAATAATTGAAGGAAATCATGGATAGTTTAAGCATACAGAGCTTGAAATCAAGTGCGTACAATCCTGAATGTCATGAAGCCTTGAGAAGATCGCATTAACCCTGAAAACCTTATTTAGAGTATTCTATTAGGATTACCCAAATGATTGGATAAATGCATCCCGTTAATATTATTTGCCACTTGGGACGTCCCAAATGAATCTCCTCAGTGTCCTCCGTTTGAAATCATACTTGGATATGTCGTGAGATTGTTTTTCAAACGAATTAAAGAAACATTCATCGGATTGAAGTCGGAGGTTAGGGAGTTGAATTAGCTCAACAGCACCAGAACGGGGCACAACATAAAATTAACCAGGCGAGAAAGATCAAACTCCAAAATTCGGATATTTTCACGAGGGACTGGCGTGAAAGTACTGTTCGCAGTGGTAAGACTTCCGTACAAAGCCAAGTTTAGTTAACTCTAACAAAGTAACCGACCTCGGAAAGCTGCTGGATCGAACACTGACTCGGGCATCATTCGCACGCTATTTGAAGATGTTACCTAGTATGGTGGAAACACGTCTGAAAATGAACGTTCCAGCTCAGCGAGCATACCTACATCCAGCACTGTCTCGGGCATGTCATGCAAATACAGCGAAACCTTGCCACAATAGAGACAAGGGAATGGATAAACAGATGTTAGTTACTGACTGCAGAGTGACAAATCAAATCCAGAGGGTGCGGATTCTGATGTGCCTCAAAATATGTTAAGTAATAATGAAGTACATCAGGAGAGGGATTGTTTGGTTAGCTAGCTGTCTCAGAAGCAAAGAAACCACTTGGACGTTTTGTTGGAAAGGTATGTGATTGTTATTTGAATGGGTGTGTTCTAGACAAAGTAGGGCCTCCCTCCCTCCCTCCCTCCTCCTCTAACCAAAATCAAAAGTCCACAGACTTGCCCCAAAAAGAGGGACCAAGGAAGTTCCTGTGGATTGAAGAGTGAGGCTTTAGCTCAGAAGACTTTGACAAGGAGGTTGAGTGAAGTGATTACACCAGAGTTGAAGACGGTGAAGACATGTCTGCCAAGCTGGTTCAGTGTGCTACATGCTTGATGTGGGAGGTCAACGACTCTGGTGTGTCTGGCTCGTATAAGTGTGGAAAGTGTGTGCACGTTCAGCTACTGACAGAGCATATTGCAGCACTGATGAAAGAACTCAAGGACCTTAGGCTCATCCGAGACAACGAGATCTTTCTGGACAAGACTTTCTGCGAGGTTATTACACCAATCGTACCAGAAGGAGCAGACGAGAGCAGACGATAAGGAAGGCAGAGAGGAGACAGGTGCAAGAGACCCCGCGGGAAGTACCTGTCAGGAACAAGTTGAATCTTTTGGAAACAGTAGAGACAGATGACACTGCCAGTCCGCGAGATGGCCAGGTCTGTCAATTAAAAGTTGGCGTGGAGACAGAGCGGAAGAGTCAGACATCGCACAGAGCCGTGGTAATAGGGGACTCCATAGTGAGAGGAATTGACCGGGGTTTTTGTGGCAGCAGACGGGACTGAAGGATGGTGTGTTGCCTTCCTGGTGCAAGGGTTAAAGACATTACAGATATAATGCAGGAAATCCTCAAGGACGAAGGTGAAGAGCCAGAGGTGGTGGTACATGTCAGCACAAATGATGTCTGGAAGAAGAGGAGGAACATACTACAGCGGGACTTCGGAGAACTAGGAAGAAGGCTGAACAGCAGGACGTCCAGGGTGGTTATCTCCGGTTTGCTTCCAGTTCCTCGGGCTGGTGAGGCCAGAAACAGGGAGATAATGGACTTGAACGTATGGCTGGGGAACTGGTGCAGGAAGCAAGGATTTAAATTCTTGGATCCCTGGGGTATGTTTTGTGCTAAGCATAAATTCTAAAGGGAGACGGTTTGCACCTTAATAGGTTAGGGACCAGCATTCTGGCAGGCAGGTTTGCTACTACAACA
>NC_057717.1:79208775-79210877 GCF_004010195.1 Chiloscyllium plagiosum | reverse complement strand
TGTAAAGTTGAGTGAAATAGGAGTTGATGGAAAGGGTGAGGGCAGTAACAAATTAAAAATACTATACATGAATGGACGAAGCATTAGAAATGAGATGGGTGAGCTTGAGGCTCTTTTGGAAATTGGCAGATACGATATTGTGGGGATAACTGAGACGTGGCTTCAAGTGGACAGAGCCTGGGAAATGAATATTCAAGGCCACACGTGCTATCGTAAGGACAGACTGCCGGGCAGAGGGGGCGGGATGGCCATATTGGAAAGGGATGATATTCAGTCCATTGCGCGGGGGGACCTAGAACCAGGGGATGTACAGTCAGTGTGGATAGAGCTGAGAAATACTAAGGGTAAAAAGACCTTCTTGTGAGTTATCTACATGCCCCCAAACATTAGTCTGAATGTCGGATGCAAGTTAAATCAGGAGCTGAAATTGGCCTGTCGCAAAGATGTTACTGCAGTTGTTATGGGGGATTTCAACATGCAGGTAGACTGGGAGAATCGGGATGGTGTTGGATCTCAAGAAAGAGACTTTGTGGAGTGCCTCAGAGATGGATTCTTAGAACAGTTGGTGCTGGAGCCGACCAGGGAGAAGGCAATTCTGGATCTGGTATTGTGCAACGAAACAGAATTGGTCTGGGAAATCGAAGTGAAGGAGCCATTGGGTAGCAGTGACCATAACACAATAAGCTTCAATCTGAAATTTGAGAGGGAGAGGGTACAATCGGAAGTGACAAATTTCAGTTGAATAAAGGGAACTATGGAGCTATGAGGGAGGAGCTGACCAAAGTTCAATGGTGCAATATCTTAGCAGCGATGACAGTGGAGGAACAATGGCGGATATTTCTGTGTACAATGCAGAAGTTGCAGGATCAGTTTATTCCAAAAAGGAAGAAATATCCTAGGAGGAGGCATGGGTGGCCGTGGCTCACGAGGGAAGTTAAGAAACATATAAAGTTAAAAGAGAAAAAGTATAACATAGCAAAGATAAGTGGGAAAACGGAGGACTGAGAAGCTTTTAAAGAAGAACAGAGGATTACTAAAAAGGAAATACGCAGAGAAAAAAATGAGGTACGAAGGTAAACTGGCCAATAATATAAAGGAGGATAGTAAAAGTTTTTTGTAGGTATGTGAAAGGCAAAAAATTGGTTAAGACTAAAATTGGGTCCTTGAAGACAGAAAAAGTGGAATATACTACGGGGAACAAAGAAATGGCAGATGAATTGAATTGGTACTTCAGATCTGTGTTCACTGGGGAAGACACAAGCAATCTCCCTGAGGTAACAGTCGCTGAAGGACCTGCACTTAAGGGAATTTATAAATGCCAGGAATTGGTGTTGGAGAGACTTTTAGGTCTGAAGGTTGATAAATCCCCGGGGCCTGATGGTCTACATCCCAGGATACTGAAGGAGGTGGGTCGAGAAATCGTGGTTGCATTGGTGGTTATTTTCCAGAGTTCGATAGATTCGGGATCAGTTCCTGCGGAGTGGAGAGTGGTTAATGTTATGCCACTTATTCAGAAAGGCGGGAGAGAGCAAGCAAGAAATTATAGACCAGTTAGTCTGACCTCAGTGGTGGGAAAGATGCTGGAGTCTATTATAAAGGATGAAATTACGACACATCTGGATAGTAGTAACAGGATAGGTCAGAGTCAGCATGGATTTATGAAGGGAAAATCATGCTTGACTAATCTTCTGGAAGTTTTTGAGGATGTAACTCTGAAGATGGACGAGGGAGATCCAATCGGTGTAGTGTACCTGGACTTTCAGAAAGCTTTTGACAAAGTCCCACATTGGAGGTTAGTGAGCAAAATTAGGGCGCATGGTATTGAAATGTGGTTGGCTGATAGGGAACAAAGAGTAGTGATAAATGGCTCCATTTCGGAATGGCAGGCAGTGACCAGTGGGGTACCGCAGGGATCAGTACTGGGAACGCAGCTTTTTTCAATATTTGTTAATGATATAGAAGATGGTATTAGTAATAACATGAGCAAATTTGCTGATGATACTAAGCTGGGTGGCAGGGTGAAATGTGATGAGGATGTTAGGAGATTACAGGATGACCTGGACAAGTTAGGTGAGTGGTCAGATGCATGTCAGATGCAGTTT
>NC_057717.1:79177486-79208674 GCF_004010195.1 Chiloscyllium plagiosum | reverse complement strand
TCCAAATTTGAGGAAAGACATTCTGGCTATTGAGGGAGTGCAGCGTAGGTTCACGAGGTCAATTCCTGGAATGGCGGGATTACCTTACACTGAAAGACTGGAGCGAAGGACAGAGATGAGGAGAAACTTCTTCACCCAGAGAGTGGTGGTTGTGTGGAATGCTCTGCCCCAGAGGGCAGTGGAGGCCCAGTCTCTGGATTCATTTAAGAAAAAGTTGGATAGAGCTCTCAAGGATTGTGGAATCAATGTTTATGGAGATAAGGCAGGAACAGGATACTGATTAAGGATGATGAGCCACGATCATATTGAATGGTGGTGCAGGCTCGAAGGGCAGAATGGCCTACTCCTGCACTTATTGTCTATTGTTGCACCACCACGAGGATACATACAGGAATAGAACAGAAAGGACTAATACTATGCTCTGAGTTGAAATTGGGAACGCTGCTCCGGTAAAACAATACCCCTGCACTCTTCATCCTCACAAAATCACATAGGCCTAGAAGGAAGTGGATGCGATGCTCAACGAAGATATCTTTGAACTGGGTCGGAGTGAATGCAGTTTCTCGACTGTGGTAGTTCCAAAACCTGACGGTTCCAACAATTTTGAGTAGACTATCGGAAGTTCAACGCAATAACTAAATGAGAGTCCTACCCAGTAACTAGATTGGAGGAGTGTGTAGAAAAAGTTTGATAAGCCACTTCCATAATGAAGTATGAATTGCCGCATGATTATTCTCAGTTAACGTTTTTCAGTGAAAGCATGGGAGGTTTCTGCTTGTAATTACAAATGGGCTATATCATTACAAAATGTTGCCTTTTGGAAAGAAAAACACACCAGCCACATTCCAAGGACACATGAGCAGAGTTGCGGCTCGATTAAAGAATTGTGCATTTAACCACGACAACGTCGTGATCTTTCGTTATTCATGAAACGATCACATGGTACTTTTGGAACAGCTGATAGTAATTACAGAAAGCAAAACTGGTTGAAAAATGTTAAAGAACATTTCATTCGCAAAGGCAGAGGTGACATCCTTTGGACATAGCATTGGACGTGGCAGGCTGACCACAAGGACGGTGAAGAAGAAGGCCATTGAGGAATTTCCACGACCATACCCGAGGAAAGATGATCTTCGAATTTTGGAAAAGATCGAATTCTATGGAAAGATTGCATCAAACTTCGGCAACGTGTTAGCACCGTTGAGGAGTTTACAACAGAAGGACACAAACTTTGGTGGACAGAACAATGCCAGGAGACATTTGCGAATTTACAAGCCATATGAACCACCGTAACAGTTTTAGTTGAACCAAGTTTTTTGAAACCATTCAAATTTAGAATCGACGCAAGCGATGCAGGAGTTGGAGTTGCACTGATGCCGGAAGAAGTTGATGGAATTTGTGACGATGCTGCTTCTTTAACAATGCTCTATTGTCCTTGGTATTATTTTCAGACGGTTCACAAAGTCCGATGTTGTGAAAGTAGTGGGTTTATCTCTCAAGAATGTTTTAAAGTCTTTCCTTTAATATTCATGTACATTGGAAGGGGAGTGGCTAGTTCCCCCAGTTCGGGTTTATTTTAATTTAGTTTAGTTTGGTGGAATTATTTTGACGTCAGCTTTTCAGGATATTGGTTAAAGAAACAGTTTCATGGTCATCGTCTCTCTCTCTCTCTCTCCCTCTCTGACATCTTTTGTAAGCACCTTTGTAACATTTTACCTTTCTCGCAGGATTTATTTAAGGAGATGTTACAAGTATTTGGAACATCATCATTCAGTTGCTGTAGTCTCGATTTGATTTTCAATAATTTACATTATAGTAAAGTAGGCTTTGTTTTGTTGTCGCCGTGTGAAGTAAATTAAATTTTGATTGAAACTGAGTGGATGGGCCAGCTGCATCCCTCCTGGAATATCAAACTTACACCTCCCTCAAACAGCTAGAACATGTTATGGTCTGGACTACCTTCTAGGAATCTTTTGAGGGGGTCTAGCTTAATCTGTAACATATTTGAAGTTCGTTGTGGGAGTCCTTCTCTAGTTCAGATTTGGGTTTGTGATTTCTGGATTCAAAGGCAGGGAGTGTGGGTGACCTTTCTTCCTGCAGTTGAGATCGGTTGTTTTGAACAGCACTTGATGTATTAATTTCCCCTTGAGTTTTTGAGATGGAAGAACTGACTTTGAGGCTTTTAGAAAAGACGAACGAGGAAAAGCTGTAGGAATTGGCAGTTGAGCTGAAGTTAGAGTCATTTTCGTTCGTAAGAAACGGAGATTAATTACAGCCGTAGCTAAGCATTTAACTTTGCTGGGAAGGTCCGCGGAATACTAACAGAATGGCGAAACTTCAATTGAGAATGAACGAGGTTAAGGGAAAGGCAAAAGAAAAAGAAAGAGTAAAACAAATCAAATAGCTTAAATGTTGATTAAAACTGAATAGAAAGAGAAAAATGTATAGCGATGGCAGAATTAAAAGAAAGACAGAGGGAAGAAAGCGAAAAGGAGAGAGGTTTAACTTCTAAAAATGACTGTTAGTCAGGAGAGTCAGCTTAACTGTATGGAGAGGAAGGCTGAAAGTAAGCTTAGTGAGGAAGAGTATGGGGATGAACAAAGCTGTGACAGACAAAGGCCTGGTGTGGATATGCCTAAAAGGAATAAAATGTTGCCTAATTTTGATGAGAAGGACGTAGGGGCCTTTTCCATCTCATTCGAAAAGGAGGTTAAGCAAGTGCAGTGACCATAGGCCACGAGTCCTTTGTGGATTCAAATGAAATTTATCGTTCGAGCTCGTGAAGTATTAGCTCACTGTCACAGAAAGTAACAGGGCTTAAGAGGTGGTGAAGGATGCCATCTTAAATGCGTGTAACCTTCTGCACTAAAAATTACAGACAAAATTTAGGGAATCAAAAGAGGAATCATGGTCATTCCTACATTGAATTCGAAAGAATACAACAAAGTAGCATTGATAGGTGGATAATGGATTTAAAATAGAGCAAACCTAGGATGCTCTCACTGACAAGATTACTTCGGATGAGTTCACAAATTCGCATACTGAAATAGCGAGAAGTCATTTGGAAGAGCAGAGAGTTAAAAGCACAAGATCAGCAGTTGAAATGGCTGACGACTATGGCTTGGTTCATTAATGAAAATTTGGCTTCTAACTTCAGTTTCAGTCTGCAAGGGGAGAAGTTGGGGAAAAGAGAAATTCTGATGTGGTAAGGGAATGTTTGATATCAGTGAAGATCATAATGATAACTTACCACAGATTTTAAAAAGTGAAGGGGGAATAGAATTTAAAAGGCTCCGTTGTTTTTACTTCATTAAATTTGGCCACATGAAATGCAGTATTTGTGGATTAAGAAAAGTATTGGAAAATATTGCGAAACCATAATATGCGAGTGAATATTGTTGGAGTGCTAATGCAAAGCACAGTGGAGGCTAAAACGCCGCCCTGAATATCCAAAATGGTTGGGGCTTGGTTAATGAGGAAGAGCCAAACCGTTTGAAACGATACCCTTGAGAAAGTAGAGTTTGCAATCATTCCAGGAGCAGCAAGTACAGAGGTGAAACTATTCACGATACTATAATATCCCTGTCGAAGTGGTCTCCTTCCTCATTCGTGTGTAAGGATACGAGTAAGAGTGGGTCATGTCTCACCAAACCAAGGAAACCACAACACAGAAATAGAACGTGGGCTCAGCTACCAGGGCATCATACGGAGGCTCACTGATGGTGTTACCTAGTATGGTTACGAAACGTCTGGAAACGAACCTTCCAGATCAGCGAGTGAACCTGAATCCACAACCTCAACCTGAGCTACAAGTCTTCTCAAAGCACGCTCATTCAAATAATTGTCAAAACCGAAACGAAAATTCATGTATCCTTTAAACAGTTAACTGTTCGATAGATCTATTTTGGATCAGCTCGTCTCTCAGACTTTCCATTCGTGCAGCTGAGCCTGCACTTTAAGCTTGCCTCTAAGTCCAGAAAATCCCCTCCGTTTTATCTGAACATAAATGTTTCTGAATTACCAACATCTCGCACTTAAGCAAAAAAAATGAACAATCGTAATACAAACATATCTTCATTTTTTCTCTCTGAATATTAACACCATTATTATGAAATACATGTGACATTCATCTAAGTGAACTATTTCATATTAATTCGACGTACACAGAAAATATTGAATCGATATGGTTCGTAAGGAACAATGGAACAGATGCTCTATGTAATTCGGAAGGGGAACTCTATGAGAAAATAACTGATCAGGAAAATGTTTAAAGGGTTGCAGGCCCCTTTAAAAGGTTGAACATTTTGTTAAATCATTTGTGTGAATTGCACAACTTGGTATATTGTCATATCGGAATTAAACGATGTTCACTGTCAATGTCAGAACGATTGCGATGGTGTGTGTGCATGCTCTAAATTTCCGAATGATTGGGGAATTGATTCCGAAACTATAAATTTTTAACTAAATGCGTGATATGCACATGAAGAACTGACAACCCATTTCCAACTTACAGTATGTTTAATTGCGATCGCACGGAACAATTGGCAGAAATTTTCATAAAAACGTTGAAAATGGAAAGAAGAACCGAGGGAGAGAAAGAGAGAGTGAAACCAACAGTCTGTTTGATCTTGCTCTCACTGGACTGAGTGTATATTTATTCATTCGTGGTGACATGTGGTCCTATGTAATCTTAGTTTTCTTTCTGCCCAGAAGTCGAGAACCGGAAATGCTTTCATTTATGTCTGCATGTTGGAAATCCGTGATGATTTTAAACTGTTGTCTATACCTTTTTTAGTTTCGATCTTGCATGGTAAATGTCAATCCCCTTTGAGGGACTTTCTGTACTCATTAAAATCTATATCGGTCTGGAACAGTTCATTAAACAAAAACATTAGGTTATAAAGGTTGGTTAAATTTATCTCTTCGAACTTGAATTTATCACGTTTGGAATTTTATTTTCTGGACATATTACGTTTTAACATTTGAGCTAATATTTTATTCCAGACACGAAAATTCTTTCATTGTGCATGCACAATGTGAGACTTAGCATTTTGGAAATTTAGGATTTGAATTCTCAGAAACTAATCAAGATGTGTGGATGATGTTGAATGATATTCAAGTCTTAAAGGAGATGCAGAAGCCCTTTCCCTTCTAAGTGCCAGTGTGAACAGGTAAATGGATATATGAAATGACTGTCGTCTGCCCTCTCTGGAGATCAGGAAGTGAGGGACCTGTGATATGACCTCTTCTGAACACGCAGTGAACCGAATTTGGGATTGAATTATGGGAAAAATACTGACATTCTCAAATAACGAATGGGAGGAAAAAACAGATATCGAATGGACAGATACTTTATTGGTCAGTTGGAGGAATACCGCATGTGCAGGGGGACACACGAATATAGAGCAGATAGAACTCCCAGAAGCTAGGTGATGTTAAAGTCTGAGTTCTGAGTGGTACACAGAAGGCGAAAAAGGAAACAAAAAAAAAACGTGAATTGATCAGTGCAACTGGCCGTTCCATTATTCAGAACTGCAATCGTCCCATCTTGCAAACCCAAACCCTACATCTCGGAAATAGCCGACGTTCCGTTTTGGGACTGGTCAAATTTTACAAGCAGTGGCTTTCAAACGTTCCAAATCACTCTAAAGAGAACACTCCATATTCCTCTTCGAAAGTTGCCTTTACGTTTCACCTGTCTAATTTGGCGAAACAATCATGTTTTGTCCTCAAAAACGCCTTGGCTGCAGCCCCAGCGCTCGGGCGTCCACTGTACGACAGAGCTTCTCAGTTGTATGTTAATGTACAAGATAAACTGGCGTTGCTGTCCTAACGCAGCAGCATGACGACCTTGACCAATTATTCAAATAAATTTCATCTAATGGCCAGTGGACTCTCTCCCTGCATCGAAATCCTTACTGCTGTCCATTTTAGTGCAGGCGCCTTCTAAGTTGACCTTCCACTAGCCCGTACAAGTATACACCTCACAATCTCTTTTAGTCTTCCTTACTTCTAAGCAGACCAATTTTGAATATTTCAGTTCAAACTTGACCTCATTCGTATGAAGAATTGCAAGGGTAAAGGAATTAAAAGTCCTTCCGGGAGTACTACCTGCCTGATGGTCCTTTTGTGTGTTTGCAAATTGTTTTTATTCAATTATTAAAATACAATGTTATAAATACTGTTTAGTAATTGTAATTAGCAAATGAATTGAAGCCTTCCCCAGCATTAGTTGTACTGCACATATAGTACTGAAAACATTGTTGACTGAACTTCAGCCCCACTTCGGGTGAAATAAAATGATAAGCACAGACAATAAATCAGATTATATGGCTCAAAACAAAGGTCACTTGTCTGACTCAGTATCAATTCAATGGCAACAGCACTGCGCTCACACCCGCAGGCAACAGGGATTGTGGAACAGTCCAAAGGTATTTTCAAAGATAGATTATTAAACTTAGTTCAATAATCGTATTAAATTGATTCAATGTATTTCCGTTGGCACTACTTTACATGTGAGTTTCTGTATATTCGTGGACGGGACTGTCAGCTGCTGAGAAAGCTTTTGGTCGGCCAAAAAGAACTCCGTGGGATAGTAATAATAAACGTCTTGAAGGAGTGTACTTCCACGAAATGGTGAGCAAATTCAGAACTACTTGAAACAGTTAACACTTTCCCGGAGGTGTCGATCATAGAATACGGTTCATAGAACATTCAAGTGCAGGAAGAGCCCTTTGGCCCACGATGTTGCACATCCAATTTAACTAATCTGAAGCACGTATAAACTATAATATTCCATTTTGATCCGTATGCCAATCTACTGACCATTTCAATGCCCTTAAATTTATCGATTCTACTGCTGTTGCAGGTAGGGTGGTCAACACTCCTGTTACTCTCTGAATAAAGAAACTACCTCTTACATCCCTGCTTTGTGTATCACCATTCAATTGGAAGCAATATCCCCTCGTGTTAATCATCACCATCTGAGGAAAAAAGCTATCACTGGCCATCCTCTGATTTTCTTATAGGTCTCAATTAAGTCACCTCTCAATCTTCTTCTGTCCAATGAAAAGAGCCTCAAGTCCCTCAGCCTTTCCTCGTAAGACCTTCCCTCCAAACTGGCCAATATCCAAAGAAATCTCCTCTGAACCCTTTTCAAAGCTTCCACATCCTTGGCATCATGGTTGCCCACAAACCTACGAACATACTAAAGCAGATGCTAATCAGTTCAAAATCCCCATGTTGAGAACAAGCAAAACGAAACCGTCATTTACTAAACTACCTTTCAAGAACAATAACAAACACTGCTTTGGACAAACAGGCAGAAAACTCGCCAGGAAGATACGTGGACATCAATTGGCCACTAGTATCTTTACATACTGATGAGGGAGAATACACATTTGACTGGGCCAACACAGCTGAGGACAAGCCAAACAGAGACGCACGAGAATTCTAGAACCATAGCATTCCAGCTGGAATGTTGTTGGCAAACACATGAAGTTGGACGCCATCTACACCCTCTGAGAAGAAGAACTGGAAAGGACATCACCATCCGAAGGAAAACGAAACACGGAAATAGAAGGTAGGGCATAAGATCGTGGCTTCACTGGAGGCTGACTGATGACGTTATCAAGTTGTATGACAAAATATCATAAATCGTACCACTCAGCTCGGCGAGCAAACTTACATCTAGTAGCTCAACCTGATCTAGAAATCTTCTCATAACTCGCTAACTGACTGGCCTTTAATTCCAAGTATTATCCTATTTCCTTTCTTGAACAAGAGAAGAACTTTTTGGACCCTCCAGCTTTATGGAACTATTGGGCAGATGGATTTCAATTCAGATAAAATGTGAGGTGATGCATTCAGGTAAGACTGCTTTTGGAGCGGCTTACATAATGAACGGAAGAGACTTGGGAAAAGTTGATAGGCAGAATGATCTGGAAGTGCAATCCATTGTACCCTGAAGGTTACTGCACATGGGTATAAAGTGGGCAAGAAGGCATATAATATGCTTGCCTACATTCTACGGGGTGTTGAGTATAAGAGCTGGCAAGTCATGTAAACATTGTAAAGGACATTGGTTTAGCCACATTTAGAATACTGTGTACACTTCAGATCACCACATCAGCAAGAGGATATGGACGCTTTGGAGAGGGTGCAGAGAAGGTTTATGAGGATGTTGCCTGATATGGAAGTTGCTCGATATGAAGAAAGGTTGAGTCGGTTAGTGTTATTTTCATGAGAAAAAAGGAGATTGAGGGGGGACCTGATTGAGGTTCATGAAATCATGAAGAATATTATCAGGATGGATAGAAACAAGCCCTTTTCCCAGGGTGAAGAACTTAATAACGAGAGGGCACGCTTTCAAGGTGAGAAGTGGAAAGTTCAAGGTGTATACAAGCGGCAAGTACTACCACCGACTGCGGTGAGTGTTTGGAATGCGTTGCCAGCTGAGATAGTAGACAAGCACGGTAGATTTATTTAAGATGCGTCTGGATAAATGCAGGAGTAGGTGGGGAGTAGAGGGATACAAATTTTCAGTAATTGATCGACAGGTCAAGGCAGTACATTTGGATCGGCTCAGGTTTGAAGGACCGAAGGGCCTGTACCTGGGCTGTAAATTTTCTTTGCTCTTTGTTCTTTGTTTATCCAGTAGGCACTCAGAATTCAAATATCACTGCCAAAGGAGCACCAATCTCTTCCCTCAATTCCTCTAGTAACTGAGGGGATATCCCTTATGGCCCAGGCGATTTATCTGTCCGTATGCTTTACCAAATTGTCAGCGCACCCTCCTTCCTCACGCCAAACGTTTTGACATATCAGTCTGTTTCAGCCTGTCCTCAGAAACATCAATGTTCCTTTCAATAGTGAATTCTGAAGCACAGTGTTCATTAAGAACTTCACCTACTTCCTCCGTCACAATTCACACGTTCTTCCACTATCCCTGATCGGCCCTAACCTCACTCTGACTATCCACCTATTCCTCACGTAAGTGTAGACTGGCTCAGTATTTTCCTTAATCCTACCCGCTGAATCTTTTTCATACCCCCTTCTTGATCTCCTACGTCCATTCTTCAGTTGCTTCCTAGCTACATTTTAACGCTCGAAACCTTACCTTCTCAAACTTAAGTATCTTCCTTCTTCCTCTTGAATTGGTGTTCCACATCCTTTGTCACCCAGAATTATTTCAACCTACCATCCCACCTTTGCCTCACTGGAACAAGCCTGTCCAGCACCATTAGGAAATGCTTCGAAAAACATCTCCAAAAGTCTGTCGTGCGTTTCCATGAGCATATCTGTTCCCAATTTCGGAGCCCGAGTTCCAGAAGAATAGCATTGAAATCGCCCCTTCCTCAGTTAAATATTTCCCATATAATCTGCTCTTATCCCTCTCCATGAGTATAGCAAATATCAGAGAGTTGAGATAACTATCATCGAAATGCTGTTCCGCCGAGAGATTGACAACCAGCATGGTTTATTGCCAAGCAGTACATCCGACATGGCCTCCCCCTACTCGAACTATCTGCATAATGCGTCAGAAGCGCTGTAATAAATATAAATATCATGAATACAATTACACATGTTTTATAGAAATAAAAACTGGACAATATGATTTCCCTGGGCTACCAACAATAGCCAGGATTGGATAATAAGACTATTGAATAGTGTAATGTGCATATTTGATCCTCTTTGATAATCATAAGCGATCATAATAACTAGAAAAAATATTAGGCATTCTCAGCTATTACCGTGTATATCATTGGAACATTTCAGTTTAATGATCGCAGAGTCTGAACTATCCTTCCCCTCTTCCTGCAGCTGTTGATTCCAGCTCGTGCGATCGATGATGCTTCCACTTATATTATGGGATAACACATTGAATGGAGCCTATTTTGCAGTGAACGATGGAAACACTAGACTGCGATAATGACAATCCATGGAGGCAGGCATTAATCAAAGCCACAGAACAAGCAGATTCAGTTAACCTGCTCCTCATATCACTTTTCATATGACAGAAAAAGAACAATTCCTCGCTTTGAATGGAATGTATGATGGTCGCTCACGCATGGACCATATATCTTTCCATCTTTTAAATCTTTCTTCCGTATATGTCTGAGCAGTGCCAGAAGATTGCAGCATTGTATATGGTCCACATTCTTTCCAAAAGGAGACAGCGAAAAAATAACAAACCAGCTGCCTGCAATGGTTGTTGGATAACTTTCTGGAGAGTAGAATTTAGAATAAGCGCATTTATTGTTCAACGATCTTGTGTAATGTTACCCTCTTCGTATGTGTGCCGTGATCAAGCATTTCTTAATCTTGACACAGCATTCAGAACATTGAGACTATTGTTCAGAAACAGGTGGAAGTAATTCAGTCCCCATTTACCTGTTACAGAGAAATCCGAAGTAGCCATTCAGTCCTCATTAGCTGAGTACCACTAGAAGAGGCAAACAGGCGTAATATTGGCACATAGAGAAATGATTTTAGATTAGATTACTTACAGTGTGGAAATAGGCCCTTAGGCCGAACAAGTCCACACCGACCCTCCGAAGCACAAACCCCCCAGACCCATTCTTCTACATTTACCCCTTCACTTAACACTACGGGCAAATCAGCAGGGCCAATTCACCTGACCTGCACATTTTTGGACTATGGGAGGAAACCGGAGCATTTGGAGGAAACCCATGCCGACACAGGGAGATTGTGCAAACTCCACACAGAAGGTCGCCCGACGCTGGAATCGGATCCAGGTTCCTTGTGTTTGGGGGGCAACAGCGCTAACCATTTGCTTGGTCAGCTTGCGTGTTTAATCAGAGAGCAAAGAAAAGCATAAACTCCATCAGTCATATTTTGACAATGATTTCCAAAAACAGCAGAAATGTTTTCCGTCAATAGTTGATAAAAAAAGACGACGAAACGGCCATACAGTGCCTCAATTCTTCTTCACAAGAGAGGAATGAGAACACTTGTTTTTTTGGGGTGTCTTCCAGTCAGGAGCGGGAAGAGGACATTTCTTTTGCCAAACCTGGTACTGAGGAATAGATGGCAGTTATTAAACCTCACTAGATTGTTACTCAGGAAATTCTGGAGATTCTGTTACCCAGGATGAGGAGGAGACTCACACCCCATGAATATGGTACACAAGGAAAGAAGGACAATTAGTTTGTGGGTCAGCACAGCTTTCTACTCATTGAGCTGAATCTAACAATAATTGGATTCAGCATCATTTTCGCTGAGTGTGACAGCGGGAGCGGATCTAGTTTTCTCGTGCCTGTTTATCGATCTCACCTCATTAGCTACATGCCCCACTCCTTTGTGTCACTCTCAATTATTGCCAGCCTGATTCCGCCACCCTTCATGGCTGGATGTAGTCACGATCGACCAGGTGCCACTGGATATTATATAATCACTGTTTCTTTCCCCAACTGGAAATGTTAATGGGGACATGATTGAGCTTTCTCAGTTCAGAGCCGCTGCCTATGGCTAATTCGGAGCATGACAGTAAAAGCACAAATTCACCACGATTTAGATTCAGGGGCACGGAAGAGCTAGTACTGAAGAGGACCATTCTCTCCCCAGTTAAGCATCTGCGGTCTGAAGCAATGTCCAGCATCAATAAACTTCCCCACTTTGCAAGGATAAGTGTCACCACCATTTCCTTTCAGCTCTCTCATGCTCACTGTATATCTATCAAAGCATCTACCCTGAACAAAGTTCATGTTCCATCACTATCACTTTTGCATGCAGCGCCTTCCTCTCTCTCGCTCTGTCGCTCCAAGATAGCCCTGCACTAATGACGCTAACTGGATTCAGAACTGTCTGCTGACGCCTTCCAGACAACTCATCATTTCTCCCCAACTATATCACTACATCGAATATAGAACATAAGCAAATCCTAAATGGACATTTACACTTAATAGAAAGGCAGTGTTACTGAACAAACTGACCTTGGAATACAGATTTATAGCTCCTTGAAATTAGAGTCCCAGATAGATAGGATAGTGAAGAAGACGCTTGGTGTGCTTACTTTTATTTGTCAGAGTACTGAGGATAGTAGTTGGGAGGTCATGTGGAGGCTGTACACGCCATTGGTCGGCCACCGTTAGAATATCGCGTGCAATTACTTTCTCCTTCCTATCGGAAAGATGTTCTGAAACTTAAAAATGGTTCAGAAAAGAATCATAAGGATGTTGCCAGAATTTGAGCTATAGTGAAAGGTTGGATACGCTCAGGCTATTTTACATGGAGCGTCGGAGGCTGACGGGTGACCTCATCGAGGTTTATAAAATCATGAGGTGTGGGGGCATGGATAGGATAAACAGACAAAGTATTTTCCCTGTGGTTGGGGAGTCCAGAATGAGAGGGCACAGTCTTAGGGTCAGAGGGGAAGGATGTAAAAGGGACCTACCAATCAGCTTTTTCACGCAGATCGTGGTACGTGCATGGAATGAGCTGACAAAGAAAGTATTGGAGGTTGGTGAAATTGCAACATGTAAACGGCATTTGGAAATGTATATGAATAGGTAGAGGTTGAAGGGATATGGGCCGGGTGCTGGCAATTGGGACTAGATTGGGTTGGCATATCTGGTCGACATGGACAAATTGGACTGAATGATCTGATTCTGTACTGTACATCTCCAAGATTCTATGACCCTAATATCATAGCCCTTCAGCAAACCTATGGAATTATTCTGAAGCTCATCTGCCATACACTATTATGTTTACATCCATATGTTTATCCAATGACCATTTCTCTTGCATGGAAGTGGATGAGCCACTCCCTCCGGCAGTTTGAGTAAAGAATCCACCTATGACATCTACCCTATATATATCCTCCTCAATTTAATGCTATTTCCCCTTGTGCGAGCCATCACCATCCAAGGAAAAAGGCTCTCAAGTAACCCACTGACGATCTTATATATCTCAATTAAGTCGCCTTTTCACCTTCTTCCCTTGAAGGAAAACACTCTCATGTCCCTCTTCCTTAAGACATTCAATATGAGAACCTACTTCCACAGTAGGCAACGTCCTAGGAAATCGGTGGACATTTTCCAAAACTTTTTTATCCTTCCTATAATGAAGGGAGCAGAACTGTACTCAACATTCCAAGTGGAATGGCACCAGAGTTTGGACAGCTGCAATATGACCTCATGCCTACGAAACTCAATCCTTTTACCAATACAAGTCAACACACCGTATGCCTTCTTAATAATCCTATCAACCTAGGTGGCAAACTTCAGGAACCTATGCACAGTACATGGACACTGTGATCTCCCTCCTCATCCACAGTACCAAGAATCTTACCATTAGCCGAGTAAACTTTATTCCTTTTGCTTCTTCCAAAGCGAATCTTCTCACACTTCTCTGCATAATGTCTAACTGCCGCTCTTCAGCCCAGCTCTGCAGCTTATCTATGTCGCTGTGTAACCTGCAACATTCTTCAGCACTCTCGACAAATCCACCAACCTTGGTGGCATGGACAAATTTACTAACTCATTTTTCTACGCCTTCATCCAGATCATTTATAGACATGACGAATAGCATAGGTCCCAAAACAGATCATTGTGGTACACCACTAGAAACTGAACTGCAGGGTGAACATTTCCCAGGTAAGTTGAGAGTCTGTTGCTGGAAAACCACAGCAGGTCAGGCAGCATCTGAGGAGCGGGAAAATCGATGTTTTGTGCCAAAGCCTTCACAGGAATCCGGATGAAGGGCTCGGGCCTGAAACGTTGATTTTCTTGCTACTTGGATGCTGCCTGACCTGCTGTGTTTTTCCAGCAAAACTCTCTCAACTGTGATCTCCAGTATCTGCCGACCACACTGTCTCTTCGTTGATTTCCCATCAAACACCACCCTTTGCCTTCTTCGAGCTAGCCAATTTCTGATCCAAACTTCTATATCACCCACAATCCTATTTCTCCTTATTTCTAGCGCGGGGAACCTTACCAAAGCTTTAATGAAATCCACACACACCACATCAACCGCCTTCTCGTCATCCACCTGTTTTTTACACTTATCAGAGAACTCAATAAGTTTTGAAAGGCACGACCTACCCTTCACAAAACCGTTTTGCCCACTCCCTAATCAACATATTCCTCTCTCGATTATTATTAATCATAGCTATTTCAAACATTGATTGCAATTTACCCGCAAACGATGTAAGGCTCAATGCTCTATTGTTACCAGGGTTGTCCCTCCTCCCTTTCTTGAACAAGAGGACAACATTTGCTGTCATCCAGCTTTATGGCAATATTTCTATAGTCAATGTGGACATAAAGACGAAATCGAAAGGATCAGCAAGTCTCCTCTTTGGATTCCCAGAGAATACGATCATAAATTCCTTCTGGTGCTGGGGAATTATCTATTTTTACACATTACAGAATTGCTGACACCTCCTCCTTGTAAATGTCAATCCCGTCATGTCTAGTAGTTGTTGCTCAGCATTCTCCTTGGCAATATTTTTTCCAGTGTTCATATCGGCGAAAAATATTTATTCAGCGCCTTCCCTATCTCCTCATACTTCACGCACAACTTTCCACTATTATCATTGATTGACTCTAAACTTTCTCTCACCATTGTTTTATTCCCGATATTACCCGCATATCGTACGTACTGTAATACCAACTAACGGATACAAAATTTCCTTTTTGATACCCTTACAATATTTTCATAATCTTGAGCGTCCCAACATGATCACATCTCCGTCTTTTATGATCCAGGATAAATCAGGCCAACCACTCTTATCCTTCAATTATCTAACCGTTTAATTCCAGGTATAATTCAAATTATTGATATTATTACTCGTATTTTTCAACAAAGTAATTCTTTGTATGCGCCTGTATGTGTGTCTATGCGAAGAGTCCTCTGTAATTGTAATGAAATGAAAAGAGATGTAAAAAAACCCTGTAGTTCATGGATTGCAAAAATGAAAAAGATGACGTTAATGGATTGATAAAGAAATAATTGGACATTTTTGGATAAACAAATATTTAGATATTTTAAAAGAATTAAAATTCAGATTTTTTTCAACTCTGTACGGTGCAGATTTTGTCTCAGTAAACAATCATATCCGTTGACAAAATGAAAAATTACTGGAAAAGCTCAGTAAGCCTGGCAAAATCATTGCCGATAAAGCAGATTTGTCATTTCTTCAGAAACAGGATCATTGGTGGCAGTGTCAAGGATGTTTCTGCGCATGCTCACGAGATGCCAAGGGGGAGTGTGGACAGCCAGAAGCGGTGGTGCACATTGGTATGAATGACACAGGCGCGTAAAGTGAGAAGGTCCTCAATAGAGAGTTCAGGGTGTTGAGTTTAAAAACAGTAGTTTCGTGATTTAAAAATCAAGATTACTCCCTGTTCCACGTGGACGTGAGGCAGGAATACAAAAGTAGATTCGCTTAAAATGTGGCTATATATCTGGTGCGGGGCGAGCAGTTCATATTTTTGTAACATTGTGATCAATTTCAGGACAGAAGGGACGTGCAATAAAAGGAGTTGCATCTCAACTGAAGGGGCAGCAACATCCTGGCAGACGGGTTCAATAGAGCAACACAATGGATTTAAACTCATAATGCAGGAGGCTGTGAACCAAAGCATTAGGTCAGAAAGTGAGCAGATGATAAAGAGTCAAGGCCAGACTAATGAAGGTGGTGAGGGAAGAAATCATAAATGTCCAAAGATCAGTTGTAATTTAGAGTACATGACAGAGATGAGGCTCATTATTATGACGGATTAAGAAATAAGAATGGCGAGTGTGGAAACCGTAGTGCAGAAGAAACTACCAAAAGAAAAATCAAATCAATGGATATTATTGAAAAACCTTGTTCAAAATTGCAAGCAGTATTTGAAATAAAATTGAGAAGTTGACAACACAAACAGCGACAACAATTGATCAAAATTGCGTGGAGATCAGGACTGGGGAGATAAATGTCCAAAGTTCTCAGTATTCTGAATGGATAGCCATGAATGAGCAGGCGGTGCAACTTCTCAAAAAAATCAAAGAATGGATTCCCTACAGGGTTGAAACGGTCCATTTGGCCGGACATGTCCACTCCGATCCTTTCGAAGCGTCACCCCACCCCAACCTCCAAAGACCCATAATAGCGTGCAGATCCTTTGGCCCTGATCTTTGTGTTGTCAATGTCTACAGGAAAAGTGCCACAAGACTGAAGGACAGAGAATGTTGTCCTGTTATTCAAGAAGGGGAGTGCGGAAAATACTGACAATTATACAGCACTGAGCCTTACCTTGCAGTATAGTGTTGTAAAAGTTTTTAACTGATAGGGAACATGATCATTTAGAGTGGAATAGTTTCGTGAGGGATTGGCAACACCCTTTTGTGATGTTTAGGTCGAGTCTCACAAACCTTATTGTGTTCTTTGAGAAGGCAACAAAACAGGTGAATGAGAGGAAAGCAGTTGAAGTGGTGTATATGCATTTCAGGAAGGACTTTGAGAAGGTACCCAAAGTAGACTATTGCACAAGATATGGAGGAATGGGATTGAGGGCGATTTATCAGTTTGATTCAGAAATTGTCGAGCTGAACGGAGACAAAGAGTGGTGTTTGAGCGGAAATGTTCATCCTGGAGTTCAGTTAATAGTGGTGCTCCGCCTGGATCTGTTTTGGGGTCACTTCTGATCGTCATTTTTATAAATGATTGGATGAGGGCGTAAAAGGTTGAGTTAGTTAATTTGCGGATGATACTTCGGTCGGTAGAGCTGTGGACAGAGATAAACGATGTCAGGTTACAGAGGGACATAGACAAGTTGCAGAGGTGGACTGGGAGGTGGCAAGTTCAGTTGAATGTGAAAAAGTGTGAGGTGATTCACTTTGGAAGGAACAACAGTAATAAAGAGTACTGGGCTAAAGGTAAGATTCTTCCGAGTGTAGATGAGCAGAGAAATCTCGGTGTCCACATACAAAGATCCCTAAAGGTTTTTACACAGGTTGGTAATGTTATTAAGAAGGCATGTGGTGCATCAACTTTTATTAGGAGAGAAATTGGGTTTCGGAGGCACGAGGTCATGTTGCATTTTCACAGATTTCTGGTGCATCTGCGTTTGGATTATTGCGTTCAGTTCTGATCCCCGTGTTATATGAAGGATGTGAAAGCTTTAAAATAGGTTCAGAGGCGATTTACCAGAATGTTGCCGAATATGCATGAAAGGTCTGATGTGGAAATACTGAAGGATTTGATGCTGTTTCCGTTAGAGAGACATAAATTGAAAGGTAATTTAATTGAGACATATAAGGTAATCAGAGGGTTCGATAGGGTGGACAGTGAGGGCATTTTCCTTAGATGGTGGTGGCGAAGACCAGGGTGCATAACTTTAAATGGAGGGGTGATAGATATAGGACTGATGTCAGTGTGGGTTACTGCACGCATAGAAATGCCCTCACTTCGGCATAAGTAGACTCGCCAAATGTAAGGATATTTAAATGGCCATGGGATAAATCTATGGATATACAAAGAAAAATGTGGGATAGATAGGTTTCAGATTGGTTCCATTGGTCGGCGCAAAATCGAGTGCTGAACAATCTGTACTGCGCTGTAATGTTCTATGTAAAAGGTATCACTGTATATTTACCACTCACTAATGCACCTAACTTACACGTCCCAGAACACGACGGGCAATTTAACATGGCCAATTCACGTAACCCGTGTAAGATCCTGGAGAACCTTGGAGGAATCCATGCAGACAAGTGGAGAATGTGCAAACCCCATACAGACAATCTGCTGATGTTGGAATCTAACCCAAGACCCTGGTGCTGTGACGCAGCAATGCTAATCGCTAATTAACCGTGCCGCCCTACTGGTTAGAAAGACATAAAGGCTGTGACAAGAAATGAAATTAACATGAGGGAGCAGAATGATTAATCATTATGGGCGGACATACAAGGCAATGGAAGAAAGTCATTAGGAGGAGTAATTTCCACCAGTATCCCACGACCAAAAGTAATGAACAACATAAATCAGGGAATAAAATGAACTGTGAGAGATGCACAAAAACGATTATGGGGGTTTGAAGATGCGAAATTACTGGATTAAAATTCTTGGAAAGCTCAGCCTCGAAGAACGATTCATTAAGTGCGCATGTGATTGTTTCTTCGTGCAACATATCATGGAACAACCGGAGAACTGGCTACTTTTGGTTTCGTATTACATAGTGAGGAAGAACTGATAAATGGTCTTGTATTTAATTACCATTTTGAAAAGAATGATCACAACATGCTAAAGCTTCAACTTCAGATGGAAAGACTAAAGACAGAGTCACTTACACGAGATTTGCTGTCGAGCAACGATAATGATACTGGCCTGAGGAAGGATATGGCACTGGAATGCTCTGGGAAACATGATTGAAAGGGCAGGGCATTTGGAGTACAGTGGCAAATACTTGTTTTGATGCCAAATTCCTCTCAAACAAAGTATATTCCTGAGAGGGAGAGAAATTGTAACAAACTAAAAGGTCATCCATTTTCGAGAATTGAATTGAACTGAATTGAATTGAATCGAATTGAATTGAACTGAATTCAATTTATTTTCACGTGTATAGAGGCACAGTCAAAAGCTTTGTCTTGCAAGCAATTCAGGCAAATCTCGAAGTTAAGTAGCATAGGTTAGTAAATAATAAGTTAACAGAGGCAACAAAAACCCCAGAAATACAGTTACAGGCGAATATTAAGAGTTTATGAGTCCTTTCAGTTTTCTAACAACAATCGGGTAGAAACTATTGTGAAACCGGATGTGTGCGTGTTCAGGCTTCTGTATATTCTCCCCGACGGTAGAGGTTGTAGAAAAATATTGCCAGGTGGGATTGATCTCTGAGAATGCTGGCGGCCTTTCCTTGTCGACAGGCCTGGCAATTGGATTGTATGGATGGGAGGTTAGCCTTTGTGATTGTCCGGGCCGAGTTCACTACTTTCTGCAACCGTCTCCAATCTTGAATTGTACTTTTGCCATACCAGATAGTGATACATCCAGACAGAATGCCCTTGATGGCGCCCCTATAAAGGATGGCAAGCGTAGTCGATGTCATGCCATCTTTTCTCAGCTGCCTGGGGAAGAAAACATGTTGATGGGCCTTTGTAACCAGTACGTCCACATGAAGAGTCCAAGTAAACTTGTTATGAATGACCACTCTCAGAACCGTGACAATCTCCACTCGTTACACCTCTGTGCTGTTAGTGTGTGGGGGGTGAGGCTTGAGTACCATTCCGCCAAAAGTCAATCATGATTTCCTTGATTTTTATGATATAGGGAGCTAGATTGTTCTGAGTTCACCATGTCCCTGGGTCTTCTACCTCCCGTATGCAGTCTGTATCATCGCCATCTGAGATTCGACCAATGATGTTACCGTCATGAGCGAACTTGCAAATGTCATAAGTCTGGTATTTGGCGACACAGTCATGGATATACGATGAGTGCAGTAGGGGCTGAATACGCACCACTGGTCGGGGTGGGGGGGGGAGGGGACTCCCGTGTTGAGTGCTTCTGAGGATGACAATTTGTTCCCAATTTTCTCTGATTGTGGACTGTGTGTCAGGAAATTAAGATCAAGATGCTGAGAGATGGGTTTCGTCCAAGATCACCAACTTTAGTAATGAGTTTCGAGGGGAAAATAATATTGAAGGCTGAATTGTAGTCAATGAGTAGGATTTTACGTAGCTGTTCTTGGTGTCAAGATGTTCTGAAGAGAAGTGAAACGTAAGTGATACGGCATCTGATGTGGATGTGTTGATCCGATAAGCAGGTTTGAGTTGGTGAAGAGTAGTGGGGAGAGTGGATTTGATTGATGCCATGACCAGACGGTTAAAGCACTTCATGACCAACGAAATAAGGGCCACTGGGCGGTAGTCATTGAGTCATGCTGCACGAGCCTTCTTCTTCATAGGGATGATGTTGTCCCTCTTGAAACTGGCACAGTGGCTTGCTGCAGGGAGAGTTTGAAGATGTCCGAGATGACCTCTACCAGTTGATCTGGGCAGGGTCTGAATGCACGTCCGAGAGCTCCATCTCGTCCCATCACTTTCCTTGGAATCATACGAAGGAAAGCTGATCTGATTTCTGATGTAGTGAGTGTTGTAACAGGTTTGTAAGGACTTGTCAGAATAGGTGTTACCTCTCCCCAAATTCTGCTCAAAGCGAGCATAGAGGCGTTGCAACTATCTCGGAGATATATGCCATCGTCTGCTGTTTCCACTGTCTCTTTTCACAACCTGTGATATAATTAGTCCTTGTCATAGTCAGCAGCTGTCTGTTTGGGTCTCTAGATTGGATCGGTATTTGTCCTTGGCTGTCTTAATGGCTCTGCGAAGGTAATTCCTTATTTTTGCGTGGGTCTCCCGATCCGAAGACCTCCCAACCTGTTTTTATTAGGTTCTGTATGTCCTGTTTCTTTCAGGATTTCCTGTAGGGGGACACCCGGATTGACTTTCTTGGTTTGCAGTCCCCCACACACTTGCTGATAAAGAGTGTGATAGTTGTGCTGTACTGGTCCAAGGTACCTGCGGACTGTTTGAACATGGCTCAATAATCCGATTCCAGACAGCACTTGATTTGAAACTCTGCCTCCTCCGACCATCACTGGACCTACATCCATGAAGGGGTCTACTGCTTGAGCTTTTGCCAGTCAGCCGAGAAAAGCAACATGGCATTGTGTTGAGATTTCCCGAAATGAAGGCAGTGGATGGAGTAATAGGCATCCCTCACAATAGTTTAGCAGTGGTCTAAAATGTTCCGGCCCTCGTGGGGCAGGTAATGTTCTGGTGGTGCTTGGACAACATCTTCCTTCGATTGGCTCGATTGAAGCCGCCAGTTACAATAAACTGGGCCTCGGGGTGTTCCGTCTCCAGGGTGTTCGTAGTGGAGTACAGCAGACCCAGAACTTCGTCAACATTTGCTTGTGGAGGAACATACACAACAGTTAGTACAGAAGCGGTAAATTCCCTTGGTAGATAGAGGTGCGGCATTTGATGTTGAAGAATTCAAGGTTTGGCGAGCAATGGCTGCCCAGAGTTACAATGTCCATGCACCACTCGTGGTTGATTAAAAAGCAAACACCCCCACACTTTTTCACAATGATGTCTTCGAAAACATGAGGGCAAAATTGGGACGTTTCCTACTGCACAAGATAGTTGCACTTTGCGGGATTCGGACAAGGGCTGATCTCGTCATATTGACGCTCAGTTGATAATCGAGAGACAAATAGTGTTCTGATGACCTGGGATTGAATCCTCCCACGGCAGATAATGTTGTTTGAAATCACATGTTGAATTAAGGTACTAATTGTGAGCATGAATGGATTGTCAGGAAAACCAATTTAGTTCGTTCATATAATTTAGGGAAGGAAACTGCTATCCTGTACTGCACTGCCCGACATGTGACTCAAAACAAAAAAGCAACATGGTTGACTCTTGACTGATACTCAAAGAGTTTGGAAAACAGGCAGCGATGAGGAGATAGAGTTCACAGATAAATTTCCATACGCTAAGACAATGGGGAAGAACTTGATAGGTGAAGTTTGATGTGGCTCAGTGCGAGTTGTCGATTTTGGTCAAAACATAAAAGGCCAAATCACGATTTAAATGGGAAGCAGATTCAAAATGCGTCAACAATAACTGATTTGGCCGTCTTTCTGCATTAATCTCAGAAAGTAGGTATTCAGATACAGCAGTTAATAAGAAAGGCATATGAAACCCGGACATTTATTACAGGAAAACTGGATTAGAAAAGGAAAGAAGCATTGTTACAATTACGTAAGGCTTTAGTTCCAAACCTGAAAGATTGTGTCGAGTTTTGGTCTCTTGAGAAATGATGTGGAGGCACTAGAGGCTGTTCAGTGTAGTTTCACGCGGTTGATTCCAGGCAACATTGAGCTGCAGTAGAGGAAGTAATTAAGTAGCTTGGTTTTGTACTTTCTCGCGTAACGACGAATGGGGGAGATATCAGATTGAGGTGCCTAACATGCTGAACGGGATTGCTCAGGTGGATGCTTGCCCTTTTGAGATAGGCTGGTATAAAAGCTAATTGGTCGAGAATCAGATGAGTTAAGTTCAAAATTGAGATCTGGAGAAAGTACATCTCTTCAAGGATTTTGAATCTGTTGAACTCACTGCCCATCGCCTCACTGTTGAACTTCTATGTAGGACGAATAGATCAATAGATTTAAAAAAGCAGCAGACATTCTTCTGGCGGAGCAGACTCGAAGAGTCGAATTACCGCTCCTAATTCCGACATTCCTCTTTTGTTCCCATTTGCAATTCTTTGGTTTTCAGTCACCGTTGATGAATGGGGTGTCCAATGTCTGGGGGTTTATTTGAGGGAGTACAGGCTTGCACCGCGTCTGGAGAATAAGAAAACGTTTAAAAATTCACACAACACCCGGATTTAGTCCAAAAGCACATAATTTCTGAACGCTGCTGCCTCCCATCAAATGCCATTGACTTGTGCTTCAGAATATATCAGCGCTGCCCTAGCAGCCACCACGGAGAATCATGCATTTGAGAAGAGTCCAAGCCAGTCTGATGGGCCAAGTGCTATCGAAAGTTTTCAAGGTTACCTGCCTCAACTGCCCTCCTACGCAGTGCATTCCAGTAAAAAATGCCAATGTGTAGGTTCAGAACAATTTCTACATATCCCCCCTCAAACTCTTAACTTTCATTACGCAAGTCTTTCCACTTGTTCTTGACCCTTCAACTAAGGGGAACAACTGCTGTGTCTTAACCTTGTCTATTTCCCGAATGTTCTTATCCCCTTGAACAGGCTCCCCTTCAACCTTTTTTGCTCAAAAGAAAAACCTGAGCAAACAAAGCCTTCTTCATTGTTTGAGTAGTCTATTCATGAAGAAGGGCCTGTGCCCGAAACGTCGAATCTCCTGTTCCCTGGATGCTGCCTGACCTGCTGTGCTGTTCCAGCAATAAAGTTTCAACTTTGATCTCCAGCATCTGCAGACCTCACTTTCTCCCTGAGTAGTCTATTGTCTTGTTACGTTTGAAGTGCATTCCCTCACGTTTATGAGTGGTAAATGTCATTTACCACTGATTGGTCCATATAAGCAATCAGTTTATGCCTCCCGAAAGCTAACACTGTTCTCCACATGGTCAACCACCAGGTTTTATTTTGTATCATCCACAAAATTAGTCACTGTTACCCCCACCCCAACCCGCAATATTACTTTCACCATCATTAAAAACCTCTTCTTATGCTAGACCTTTCGAGTAATTCGAATATTTTTTTAAAAAAAGAACTTGATTTCTTCTGCTTGAATTTATTATTTTTTAGAAATCTGCAGCGAATATTCACGTATCTTCACCTCGGTATCCTGGACCAATAATGGCACTATAAACAGTGGCATTGTAGACTTTTCACTGCACTTACACAAGGGCATGTGACAATAAAGCTGATTATAATTCTAATTTATGAATATCACACACAAACCTCAATTTTCTTCCTGTACTCCAGACGTTATTTCCTGAAGAAGAATAGAGAAGTCCAGTCTCTTTTTTATGAGAGAACCATATGAAGATGAATTCTCGTTTTGTACTCTGCCCAATCTGCATGCCTTGTTCATAACGCTTATATGTCATTAATACTGGATTAGGTTTTGGCATTTGGCATTTTACTTGAACTGGAGGATGTTGTTAGCAACATTCCCTGCAATAGTCAGAGATTAAGGAAGTTTTCATCTGCAGGATGGACATGGGCTCATTCATTAAGTTTTTTGCATGAAATAGAGAGATACGAATAAATATTCAAAATAATTCTACTTTATAGATACACTGAAGGAGATCAAATTAAAATCTAATGCCTACTTCGAGTTGGGAGCAAATTGTTAGAAAAATTGACCATTGTTGTTCATATTAAAAAGAAGTGAAAAAAATGACACCATGCATTTAAGGGGTGAAACACTGGCAACTGCAGTTGATGGAGACGCAGAACGACTTTGATGTTTGATCGCCTAGCAATCACTCTTCTCCAAGTACTCTCGTTTCCCTGTCACTCACACTCCAATTGTCAATCCTCCTCCATCTTCCTACTTTTTGCACTCCTATTTCCCTTGCACTGTCACTTCTGCTGCTACAAAACCTTCTATTGACCATCTCCCTTCACACTCCTCATCTGCCATTCCCACTGTATGTCACATCACTCCCCCGTTGCTCCACTTCCCCGTTCCTCCATTTCTCTTTTTAGTCTGAAACTGGGTTGATGGATGCTGCTGATTTGAATGTCGTTATTGGTCATCCGTGAATGAAGAGGTTGGAATGATCAGTGTCCATTAGGAACAGACAATAGTGTGTGTTTACCACTGTTCGATACACTGTGAATGGAATGGTATTGTTCCCAATAGTACAGAGTGAAGCTTATTTCTGTCCCTTTGCCACTGTGTTTAAATCCACATTCTCATTATAAGTCGGACAAACGTCTCCTTGACGGAATCGGAAATCCATGCATCATTTTTCTTCTGAATGTGTGAGAGCAGTGAGCGCATTCTTGAAACAATTCATGATCTGTCATTTTGCTTTTCCTTGTTTTAGCTGAGATTCCAATGTCAATTGAGGTGAGTTCACAATGACTTCCCTTGTCACCAAAGCAGTACTTGGCTGATAGTGGCATCAAGGATCCTGAGCACAACTGCCATCAATGGGAGTAGACGACAATTCTGCACTGGTAGTGTCCTCGAAAGAAACATGATTGATCCAATCTCTGCAAGTATTCTTCCACGTCTGCTGCCTGACTAGGGACTAATTTGTTTCATTTTCCGTATCGCTTCTTCATAATTTTGGATTCCCCTTGCAATCAGCTCTGCGTGTGTGTGTGTGTGCACCATGTCGATAAAAGCAGTTCAAGAAAACAGCTTTCTGTCACCTAATGCACTGCTATTGGGGATGACAAATAAACTCGGTGCTTACCAGTGGCTCTAAAACCAATGAATGAATATGTTCTGTTAAATATTCCAAGTTCGTTCATGTTTCCACATGTTTGTCGAAAGTCTCAGAAAGGTAAGACCTTGCTGCATGAATGGAACCACAACAACATCAGAAGCATGACTTCACATTGATGGAGCATTCCCCATGGTTGTCATAGCAAGTTAAAAACGACAATATATAGACCATTCCTGAAGAAAATTTGCAATTTATCACTTTGTGTTCATTACCAATTACTTGAGGTTCAACTAAAACACTAGCTTCTTTGTTCCCTTTAAGATCAGACAACTTAAAAATAAATAGAACCTAAAAGGTCGAACGGAAATCAATACAGCACAGTACAGGTCCTTCTTAATCTGAGTTCAAATTCACCTACACACACCTCGTCTTACTGCCGTGCTGGTGCTAGTGCAGCAATCGCTTAACTGTCCGAAATGTAACTGACTTTATGCCCACCTCTGGTTGTACATTCCACGCACCCACCACTCTCTGTGCAAAGAATCCTCTTCTTATATCTCCCCTCATATTTCCTCCAGTCACCTTAAAGCTATGACACCTCGTTGCAGAAATTTCTGCCCTCGGGAAATGTCTCTGCCTACCTACACTAACTATGCCTGTCATTAATTTGTCCAGCTCTATGAAGTCACGTCTCTTCCTTCTTCTCTCCAGTGTTTACAGCCTATGCTTTCTCAGGAAGAAGCTCGGGCATTATTCTGATAAAACTGTGCACCCTTTCGAAAGCATATACATCATCTACGTCATTCCAACAATGAGGCGCCCAGAACTGACACAGTATTCCAACTGTGGCCTTCCCACAGTTTTGTAGAACTGCATCGAAATCTCGCGCCTTTTAAACTTATTCCCCCTCTTAAGGAAACCCAATACACCATTCGCCGAGGTAACAACCCGAACAACTTGATTGGCAATGGTGAGGGATCTATGTACATATACCCCAGGATCAGCTGTTCCTCCACACGGCCGATAATCCTGTTTTTAACCTCGATGGAGTTCATCCAGGTTGAAGTACATCAGCCACTTCTCCGCCCTGCTCTGCATCCTATCAATTCCTGCAACAGTCCTTGACACTATTTGCAGCACCACTGACGTTTGTGTCATCTGCTAACTAACTAAACCATACTTCCACCTTTTCGTCCAATAAATCTGTAAAAACTACAAAGAACCGAGGCTCAAGAACAGATCCCTGCTGGACATCACTGTTCACAGATCTCCATGTGGAATACACTCCATCCACTACCACTCGATGTCTTCATTCGGCCAGCCAATTCTGTAACCAAGCAGTGAAAATTTCCTGTATTCCACATCTCCTAATATCATACATGGGCCTGTCTTCGGAAACCTCATCTCATACCTTACTGAAATCCATATACCACCACATCCAATGCTAGATGTTCATCAACTTGTCTCGTTACGTTCTCAAGGAACTAGATGAGGCTTATGAGGCATGAACTGCCCCTGACACAAGCATATTGACTATCTTTAAGCAAGCTATTTTATTCCAAGTAGTCATCATTCCTATCTCTCAGAATCCTTGCTTGCCACTGAAGTAAGACTGACAAATGTGTAATTCGCAGGGATTTCCCTGTTCCCTTTCTTGGACAGTAAAAGAACATTCACCTCCGCGCAATCATTCGGTTTTACTCCCATGGAGAGTGCGGAAGCAAAGATCACGCCGGAGGAGCACAAATCTCATTCGTCGCTTTCCGTAGTAAACTTAGATACCAGATGGCTCAGCCCTCTTTCTTTTTGCTTCCAAGATTTTCTAGCATATCAATTTACTTAATATAAATCTACTCATGCCAATTAACCTGTTCCACAGTATTCTTACTGATAACAAGGTATCTCTTTCGAGTGGATACTAAACCAAACATTCATTTAGATCCTACCCTACCTCTCCCGCCCACAGGCACAAGTTCCCTCCACTGTCCATAACTGGCCTTACTCTCTCGTTAGTCATTCTTTTATTCCTGATGTAAATGTAGAACGCCTTGGGTTTTCCCAAATTCACCCCACCAAGGCCTGTTATTGCCCCTTCTAAGCACTCCTCAATCCATTTTGAGTTCTTTCTGAGCTACATTGTAATTCTCTCAAGCTGTATCAGAACCTTGCGTCCTCAACCTTTAACAAGCTTCCTTCTTAGTCTTGTCGAGAAGACCCTCTTCTCTTGTCATCCTAGGTTTCTGCACCTTTCCATTCCTTACCTGTCTCAGTGGAACAAAGTTATCCAACCACTCACAACAAGTGTTCCTTAAGTAGCCTCCACATTTCTGTTGTGGTCTTCCTGAAGAGTAATTGTTCACAATTTATATTCCACAGCTCCTGTCTCAAAGCAGTCTTATTTCCCCTCCCTTAATTAAGTATCTCTCATACTGTTCGCTCCTATCCCTTACTATGGCTATGGTAAAGATGAAGTCGTTGTGGTCATTGTCATGAAAACGCTCTCCCAACGAGAATTATAACACTTTGCCTGGCTCGTTACTTCACATCAAATATATATGGCCTCATCCCTTGTCGGCCTATCTACATATTGAGTCATAAATCCCTCCTGGGCACACCTGACACAGTCGGTTTCCTCAAGACCATCTGCACTAAGGATTTTCCCATTAAATAATACATAAGTTGAAGTCACCTATAACAGCTCGGTTACATCTGCACCTTTTCAAGATCTGCTGTCCAAACTGTTTTTTCCATCTCTTTGCTGCAATTGGCAGTTCTATGGAAAACACCCCTGTTACTGACTTCGATCCATAATGACTCAGTTGACAAACACTCCTCAACAACCCTCCTTTTCAGTATCTGTGATGCACCCTCCAATAAACAATGCCACTCTCCTCCTCTTTTACCTCTCTCACTGCGCTTTTTTGAAAGATATAATCCCTGGAACATCCAGCAGCGATTCATGCTGTGCAATACAAGTCTCCGTTATGGCTACAATATAATAGTTCGAAGAACTGATCCATGTTCTGTGTTCATCTCTGTATTTCCTGACACTCCGTGCATTGAAACAGAAATACTTGGACCCATCCCATTGCCCTGACCACTATGTATCCTTCCTTGACAGACAGTCTGCATTCTATATCTGCCCATTCAACAGCTAACTTCTCCTCTGATCCGTATCTCTGTTTCCCGCTGTCAAACGAGACTAAATCCTCCCGAAGTTCTTCAGCAATTCTCCTTCCCAGGATATTGCTGCTCGTCCAGTTTAAGGGCAACCCATATTCATGTTCAGGTCTCACCTTCTGCAGGAAGCATGCCAATGATCTATGTACCTGAAGCCCTCCCTCCTGCACAAGGTTTGTCGCATTGTGTTGAGCTGCACTTGGTTCCTATTCCTCGCATCACTCGCACGTGGCACCAGTAGTAATGCTGAGATTACTATTCCTCTCCTCTTGATTTCAGCATTCACCCTGATAACATTTTTACATCCTCAGGCTTTTTCCTATGTATGGCATTGGTGCCAATATGCACAATTCTGACTGCTCATTCTCCCCTTCAGAACCTTGTAGAGTCGATCAGGAACACAACAGACCCTGGCACATGGGTGGCAGCATACATCCCCGGACTCCTGTTCTGGACCAGAGCATCTCCTTTCATTTCTTCTAACTATTGAAATGCAAAGTGCTGGAGAGAATCTCTACACGTCTGGTAGGTTCTGAACAGAGACGAAGAATATTAACTTTTAAGTCCAATATAATCTTTTCAGAACATATTGACAATAAGACTGTATATTAACTCTAAATTGTTTCCAGGTTTATACTCACCCCCTGTTTTTCTCTAAGATTTTCTGTTTTCATTTCCGATTTCCATTGTCCCCAACATTTTCTTTGTCTTGACAGAGTTTCGATGTTGAATTTGCTTATAATTGCACAATATTGTGCATTCGTGTTCCCATAAGAGCTGTTGCGAACTTGCAATGGAATCTGTTTCTTCTTCAAGTTCCAAAAACAAATCATTTTGCAATATCTCCTTAAGCGTGTAAATCTCAGGAAATCGATTTTGTTTAAAAAGGTATTTTAGAGGCAACTGCATTTCATGAAGCAACACTTTGTGAATAGTATATTGATGATGACACATTCTGTTCTTCACTGAACAGGTTCATCTTTTATGGCTCTGAAACGTTTTAATCCATACTATAGGAAAAATTACAGCAATGATGACGACGACTTAGTTCATCATCTCTGCATCAGCATGGAAATATTTATATTTATGCCATTATTATATCGTAATGTCCATGCATTCCTACACATGAAGGTAGCTGCGTGTAATTTTGAATTTGAATATCCTGTCCGGATACGAACCTTCTTATCTCGCGACATACCTGTAATTATAGTGTAAATATAAACACAATACACTACATCACGCTTAAAATTAAAATATTTCCTTGCTGTGCATTATATTTCATTTTGTCCATTACAGTGAATATAAAATATTGATAATTGAGGTTTTTTCTGAATTTTCCTCCTGTCTCCGTAGCTACTGACCCTATTCCTTTCTGTTCATACACAATATCGTATTCATTCTGTATCTGGCTCATTAATCCATGTTTTCTGATGAGCAAGTTCATTGTTCCTGACATGATTCGCTTCAGACAGAAGCTAAAAAGTAAACGTTACCACTTTGAAGTCAATAAACTGCAATAAGATTTGCCTTACTAGAGCAATGAGAGGGAGGTCCAGTCAAATCCATACTTCCTGTCTGTAGTTAGGGCAAGTCTGCACAGTGACAGTCTATTGATTAACGTGTTCTAATGTAAGAGAGATCAGCAAACGAACAATATCTTCATTGCCTGTGCTTCTTTGGGTTGGGTGTGGGGGGATTGCACATTGTACATCAAAAATACAGCAAAATCCTTTGGTCTGCGAAAAGAAATGATCCATCATTGTCCCTTTACCGACTTCGTTCGAGCAATTGGTGATCGGAGATGAGTGGGTTTGTGGGTTTGTGAGTCAGTTGGTTTGCAGAAAATGTCAGTGTTGAGACGGTCTATGTTTAAGGAGATGGAGTGGTCCAGGAAGGGGCATGAAGTGTCAGAGATGGTCCAGGTGAATTTAAGCTCGGGGTGGAATGTGTTGTTGAAGTTGATGAAGTGCTCAACTTCCTTGTGTGAGCACATGGTGACGCCAAAGCAGTCATCAATCTCGTGGATGAAAATGTGGGAGTGGTGCCGGTGTCACTCCGGAAGGTAGAAACTGGTTCGTAGCCGACCAAGGGACAGGCATAGCTGGGGCCCATGCGGGTGCCCATGGCTTCCCATTTAGTCTGGAGGAGGTCAGAGGATTCTCAGGAGAAATTCTTGAGGGTGAGGACCAGTTTAGCCAAACCATTAAAAGTGTTAGTGGAATGGCACTGAATGGACGTTGGAGAGGAGGAAACAGAGGGATTGAAGGCCATGTTCATGGAGGATGGAGGTGAGCAGCGACTCGATGTCCATGGTGAAAAGGAGGCGATTAGGACAAGGAAACGGAGACCTTGGAGGAGAAGGAGAGCATGGGTAATGTCCTGGTCGTACATGGGGAGTTCCTCGACCGGGGGGATATGACAGAATCGAGGTAGGTGGAGATAAATTCGGTGGGGCAGAAGCAGGCTTAGACAATCGGTCGGCCAGAGTAGTTCAGTCTTGTGGACCTTGGGAAGGAGTTCGAATCGGTAGGTGCGGGATATCCGAACAATGACGTTAGAAGCTGTTTGTTGTAGTTCCCCTGACGTATGGTCTGGGAAAGTATGGTTTGGGGATGATGGTTTGGAGAGGCCGTGGTCAAGGAGCCGGGTTGACACCTGGCGGTGTAGAGGACAGTACGCCAAAGTAACATTGCCACTCCCCCCTCTTTGTCCACGGTTTTGAAGATGAGTTTGCGGGCTGGAACAGAGGGAGTGGGGGTGTGCGCGTTGTGAGAGGGAAAGGTTGGAGTGAGGGAGTATTTTGGACTGGTTGAGGCGGTTAATGTCTCAGTGGGTTGTTGGAAAAAAGAGGTGTAGCGTGGATAATAGACAGGCACGGGGTGTCCTGGAGGATGGGTTTGTTGGATGTGGGTGAAGAGGGCCTCGGAAGGTTAGCAGGAATCTTGATTGAAAAAGCAAACTCGGAAGTGGAGGCAGCAGAATGTTCGACTTCACAAAGTGTATTGCATTCGTTAATGCGTGGGTGGAGGGAGATGAAGATAAGACCGCTGCTGAGGACAGATCGCTTGTCCTCAGTGAAGTGGAGGTCGAGAGGGAAGTGAAAACTCGGCTGGG
>NC_057717.1:79177057-79177470 GCF_004010195.1 Chiloscyllium plagiosum | reverse complement strand
CTCTAACCTCCTCTGTCTCTGTCCCAATGCAGTCTCTCCGTGTCCAATGATTTGACTACCTTGGTGAATGACCGAATTTGAGTTCCACTCCAATCAGTCCCCTTATCCATAAAAATTAGATAGAATGTAAATAGTTGATCTCACATTGTATCCTGAGACACGCGCCCAAGTTCCAGCTTTCCAACCTGAAAATATTCGTTTCTCCCTGTTGTCTATTTCAGATTAGCTAAACAGTACTCCCCTGTTGCTACGTAGCAGCCTAGAATGGTTTGATTGCTCGTCCTGTGCTGTGTATTTGCACAAAGTGCTGAATAGCTGATTCTATTTCTGCATAACTCCTGAGTGGGATAGATGGTCTTGTTCCATCATATGGTAACAATCTTGACTGGATGAATGTGATCTTCCTGTCTCTC
>NC_057717.1:79173683-79176557 GCF_004010195.1 Chiloscyllium plagiosum | reverse complement strand
AAATTCAAGCAGAAGAATACAAGTTCTTTTTTTTTTAAAAAAGATCGAATTACTCGAAAGGTCTAGCATAAGAAGAGGTTTTTAATGATGGTGAAAGTAATAGTGCGGGTTGGGATGGGGGTAACAGTGACTAATTTTGTGGATGATACAAAGTAAAACCTGCTGGTTGACCATGTGGATAACAGTGTTAGCTTTCGGGAGGCATAAACTGATTGTTCATATGGACCAATCAGTGGTAAATGACATTTACCACTCATAAACGTGAGGGAATGCACTTCAAACGTAACAAGACAATAGACTACTCAAACAATGAAAAAGGCTTTGTTTGCTCAGGTTTTTCTTTGGAGCAAAAAAGGTTGAAGGGGAGCCTGTTCAAGGGGATAAGAACATTCGGGAAATAGACAAGGTTAAGACACGGCTGTTGTTCCCCTTAGTTGAAGGGTCAAGAACAAGAGGAAAGACTTGCGAAATGAAAGTTAAGAGTTTGAGGGGGGATGTGTAGAAATTGTTCTGAACCTACACATTGGCATTTTTTACTGGAATGCACTGCGTAGGAGGGCAGTTGAGGCAGGTAACCTTGAAAACTTTCGATAGCAGTTGAATGAGCACTTGGCCGATCAGACTGGCTTGGACTCTTCTCTAATGCATGATTCCACGTGGTGGCTGCTAGGGCAGCGCTGATATATTCTGAAGCACAAGTCAATGGCATTCGTTGGGAGGCAGCAGCGTTCAGAAATTATGTGCTTTTGGACTACATCCGGGTTTGTGTGATTTTTAAACGTTTTCTTATTCTCCAGACGCGGTGCAAGCCTGCACTCTCTCAAATAAACCCCCAGACATTGGACACCCCATTCATCAACGGTGACTGAAAACCAAAGAATTGCAAATGGGAACAAGAGAGGAATGTCGGAATTAGGAGCTGTAGTTCGACTCTTCGAGTCTGCTCCGCCAGAAGAATGTCTCCTTCTTTTTTAAATCTATTGATTTATTCTTCCTACAAAGAAGTTCAACAGTGAGGCGATGGGCAGTGAGTTCAACAGATTCAAAATCCTTGAAGAGATGTACTTTCTCCAGATCTCAATTTTGAACTTAACTCATCTGATTCTCGACCAATTAGCTTTTATACCAGCCTGTCTCAAAAGGGCAAACATCCACCTGAGCAATCCCCTTCAGCATGTTAGGCACCTCAATCCGATATCTCCCCCATTCGTCTGTACGCGAGAAAATACAAAACCAAGCTACTCAATTACTTCCTCGACTGCAGCTCAATGTTGCCTGGAATCAACCGCGTGAAACTACATTGAACAGCCTCTAGTGCCTCCACATCCTTTCGCAAGAGACCAATACTCGACACAATCGTTCAGGTTTGGAACTAAAACCTTATGTAATTGTTACGAAGCTTCTTTCCTTTTCTAATCCAGTTTTCCTGTAATGAATGTCCTGGTTTCACATGCCTTTCTTATTAACTGCTGCATCTGATACCTACTTTCTGAGATTAATGCAGAAAGACGGCCACATCAGTTATTGTTGACGCATTTTGAAACTGCTTCCCATTTAAATCGTGATTTGGCCTTTTATGTTTTGACCAAAATCGACAAGTCGCACTGAGCCACATCAAACTTCACCTGTCAAGTTCTTCCCCATTGTCTTAGCGTATGGAAATTTATCTGTGAACTCTATCTCCTCATCGCTGCCTGTTTTTCAAACGCTTTGAGTATCAGTCAAGAGTCAACATCAAATGCCGCACCTCTATCTACCAAGGGAATTTACCACTTCTGTACTAACTGTTGTGTACATTCCTCGACAAGCAAATGTTGACGAAGTTCTGGGTCTGCTGTACTCCACTACGAACACCCTGGAGACGGAACACCCCGAGGCCCAGTTTATTGTAACTGGCGGCTTCAATCGAGCCAATCGAAGGAAGATCTTGTCCAAGCACCACCAGAACATTACCTGCCCCACGAGGGCCGGAACATTTTAGACCACTGCTAAACTATTGTGAGGGATGCCTATTACTCCATCCACTGCCTTCATTTCGGGAAATCTCAACACAATGCCATGTTGCTTTTCTCGGCTGACTGGCAAAAGCTCAAGCAGTAGACCCCTTCATGGATGTAGGTCCAGTGATGGTCGGAGGAGGCAGAAGGTCAACTCCAGTGCTGTCTGGAATCGGATGATTGAGCCATGTTCAAACAGTCCGCAGCTACCTTGGACGAGTACACCACTATTATCACAGTCTTTATCAGCAAGTATGTGGAGGACTGCATACCAAGGAAGTCAATCCGGGTGTTCCCCAACAGGAAATCCTGAAAGAAACAGGACATACAGAACTTAATAAAAACAAGTTGGGAGGCCTTCGGATCAGGAGGCCCACTCAAAAATAAGGAATTACCTTCGCAGAGCCATTAAGACAGCCAAGGACAAATACCGATCCAATCTAGTGACCAAGACAGACAGCTGCTGACTATGGCAAGGACTAATTATATCACAGGTGCTGAAAAGAGACAGTGCAAATAACAGACGATGGCATATATCTCCCAGATAGTTGCAACGCCTCTATGCTCGCTTTGCGCAGAATTTCGAGGCACAGGCAACACCTCTTCCGACAAGTCCTTACAAACCTATTACAACACTCACTACATACAAATCAGATCAGGTTTCCTTCGTATGATTCCAAGGAAAGTGATGGGACGAGGTGGAGCTCTCGGACGTGTACTCAGATCGTGCTCAGATCAACTGGTAGAGGCCTCCTCGGACATCTTCAAACTCTCCCTGCAGCAAGCCACTGTGCCAGTTTCAAGTGAGCCAACATCATCCCTATGAAGAAGAAGGCTCATGCAGCATGTCTCAATGACTACCGCCCAGTGGCCCTTA
>NC_057717.1:79157547-79172468 GCF_004010195.1 Chiloscyllium plagiosum | reverse complement strand
GGAAAGGCCGCCAGCATTCTCAGAGATCAATCCCACCTGGCAATGTTTTTCTACAACCTCTACCGTCGGGGAGAATGTACAGAAGCCTGAACACGCACACATCCGGTTTCACAATAGCTTCTACCCGACTGTTGTTAGTAAACTGAAAGGACTCATAAACTCTTAACATTCGCCTGTAACTGTATTTCTGTTTTTTTTGCCCACGTTCACCTATTACTTCCTAAACTATGCTACCTAACCTCGAGATTTGCCTGAATTGCTTCCAAGACAAAGCTTTTAACTATTTACACGTGAAAATAAATTGAATTCAGTTCAATTCAATTCGATTCAATTGAATTCAGTTCAATTCAATTCTCGAAAATGGATGACCTTTTAGTTTGTTACAATTTCTCTTTCTCTCAGGAATATTCTTTGTTTGAGAGGAATTTGGCATCACCCAAGTATTTGCCACTGTACTCCAAATGCCCTGCCCTTCAAATCATGTTTCCCAGCGCATTCCAGTGCCATATCCTTCCTCAGGTCAGTATCATTATCGTTGCACGAAAGCAAATCTCGTGTAAGTAACTCTCTCTTCACTCTTTCCATCTGAAGTTGAAGCTCTAGCATGTTGTGATCATTCTTTGCAAGATGGTAATTAAATACAAGACCATTTATCAGTTCTTCCTCACTATGTAATACCAAACCAAAAGTAGCCAGTTCTCCGGTTGTTCCATGACATGTTGCACGAAGAAACAATCACTTGCACACTTAATGAATCGTTCTTCGAGGCTGAGCTTTCCAAGAATTTTAATCCATTAAATTCGCATCTTCAAAACATCCGTAATCGTTTTTATGCATCTCTCACAGTTCATTTTATTCCCTGGTTTATGTTGTTCATTACTTTTGGTCGTGGGATACTAGTGGAAATTACTCCTCCTAATGACTTCCTTCCATTTCCTTATATTTCCGCCCATAATGATTAATCATTCTGCTCCCTCATGTTAATTTCACTTCTTGTCACAGCCTTTATGTCTTTCTTAACCAGTAGGGCGGCACGGTTAATTAGCGATTAGCATTGCTGCGTCACAGCACCAGGGTCTTGGGTTACATTCCAACATCAGCAGATTGTCTGTATGGAGTTTGTACATTCTCCACTTGTCTGCATGGATTCCTCCAAGGTGCTCCAGGATCTTGCGCGGGTTACGTGAATTGGCCATATTAAATTGCCCGTTGTGTTCTGGGACGTGTACGTTAGGTGCATTAGTGAGTGGTAAATATACAGTGATACCTCGAACATAGAACATTACAGTGCAGTACAGACTCTTCAGCACTCGATGTTGTGCCGACCAATGGAACCAATCTGAAACCTATCTATCCCACATTTTTCTATGTCTATCCATAGATTTATCCCATGTCCATGTAAATATCCTTACATTTGGCGAGTCTACTTATGCCGAAGTGAGGGATTTTCTATGAGTGCAGAAACCAACACTGACATCAGTCCTATGTCTATCACCCCTCCATTTAAAGTTATGCACCCTGGTCTTTACCATCACCATCTAAAGAAAATGCCCTCACTGTCCACCCTCTCGAACCCACTGATTACCTTATATGTCTCAATTAAATTACCTTTCAATTTTTGTCTTTCTAATGGAAACAGCATCAAATCCTTCAGCATTTCCACATCAGACCTTTCATGCATATCCGGCAGCATTCTGGTAAATCGCCTCTGAACCTATTATAAAGCTTTCACATCCTTCATATAATACGGGGATCAGAACTGAACGCAATAATCCAAATGCAGGTGCAGCAGAAATCTGTGAAAATGCAACATGGCCTCGTGCCTCCGAAACGCAATTTCTCTCCCAATAAAAGCTGAGGCATCACATGTCTTCTTAATATCATTACCAACCTGGGTAAAAACCTTTAGGGATCTTTGTATGTGGACACCGAGATCTCTCTGCTCATCTACACTCTGAAGAATCTTACCTTTAGCCCAGTACTCTTTATTCCTGTTGTTCCTTCCAAAGTGAATCACCTCACACTTTTCCACATTCAACTGAAGTTGCCACTCCCAGTCCACCTCTTGGGTGGGGGGGGGGGGGGGTGACTCTTCAAAAGGGTCGGCGTGGACGTGTTAGGCCAAATGGACCGTTTCAACCCTGGAGGGAATCCATTCTTTGATTCTATGAGAAGCTGCACCACCTGCTACTTCTTGGCTATCCATTTAGAATACTGACAACTTTGGACATTTATCTCCCCAGTCCTGATCTCCACGCAAGTTTGATCACTTGTTGTCGCTGTTTGTGTTGTCAACTTATCAATTTTATTTCAAATACTGCTTGAACATTTGAAGAAGGCTTTTCAATAATGTTCATTGATTTGATTTCTCTTTTAATATTTTCATCTGCACTACGGTTTCCACACTCGCCATTCGTATTTATTAATCCGTGATAATAATGAGCCTCATCTCTGTCATGTACTCCAAATTACAACTGATATTTGGACATTTATGATTTCCTCCCTCACCACCTTCATTAGTCTGGCTTTGACTCTTTATCCAAGTCATCTTTACCATCTGCTCACTTTCTGACCTGCTGCTTTGGTTCCCAGAGTCCTACATTATGAGTTTAAATCCATTATGTTGCACTATTGAACCCGTCTGCCAGGATGTTGCTGCCCCTTCAGTGTAGATGCAACTCCTTTTATTACACGTCTCTTCTGTCCTGAAATTGATCACATTGTTACAAAAATATTAACCGCTCGCCCTGCACCAGGTATATAGCCACATTTTAAGCAAAACTATTTTTGTATTCCTGTCTCACGTCCACTTGGCACAGGGAGTAATCTTGACTTTAAAATCACGAAGCTACTGTTTTTAAACTCAGCACCCTGAACTCTCTATGGAGGACCTTCTCACTTTACGCGCCTGTGTCATTCGTATCAATGTGCACCACCGCTTCTTGCTGTCCACATTCCCCCTTGGCATCTCGTGGCATGCGCAGAAACATCCTTGACCCTGCTACCAGTGATCCTGCTTCTGAGGAAATGTCAAATCTGCTTTATCAGCACTGATTTTGCCAGGCTTACTGAGCTTTTCCAGTAATTTCTCATTTTGTCAACAGTTATGATTGTTTACTGAGACAAAATCTGCACACTACAGAGTTGAAAAAATCTCAGCTTGAATTCTTTTGAAATATTGAAACATTTGTTTATCCGAAATGCCCAATTATTTCTTTATCAATACATTAACGTCATCTTTTTCATTTTTGCAATCTACGAACGAAAGAGTTTTTTTTACATCTCTTTTCATTTCAGTACAATTACAGAGGACTCTTCGCATAGACACGCATACAGGCACATACAAAAATTACTTTGTTGAAAAATACAAGTAATAATATCAATAATTAGAATTATACCTGGAATGAAACGGTTAGATAATGGAAGGATGAGAGTGGTTGGCCTGATTCATCCTGGATCGTAAATGACGGAAATGTGAACATGTTGGGATGCTCAAGATTATGAAAATATTGTAAGGGTATCAAAAAGGAGATTTTGTATCCGTTAGTTCGCATTACAGTATGTAGGATATACGGGTAATATCGGGAATAAAACAATGGCAAGAGAAAGTTTAGAGTCAATCAAGGATAATAGTGGAAAGTTGTGCGTGAAGTATGAGGAGATAGGGAAGGCGCTGAATAAATATTTTTCGATGATATGAACACCATAAAAATATTTCCCATGAGAATGCTGAGGAACAGCTACTCGACACGACGGGATTGACATTTACAAAGAGGAGGTGTCAGTAATTGTGTAATGGGTGAAAAAAGATAATTCCCCAGGACCAGATGGAATTTATGATCGTATTCTCTGTATATCCAGAGAGGAGACTTACTGATCCTTTCGATTTGGTCTTTATGTCCACATTGACTACAGAAATATTGCCATAAGACTGGATGACATCAAAAGTTGTCCTCTTGTTCAAGAAAGGGAGTAGGGACAACCCTGGTAATAATAGAAAAGTCAGCCTTACATCGTTTGTGGGTAAATTGCAATAAATGTTTGAAATAGCTATGATTAATAATCATTGAGAGAGGAATAAGTTAATTAGGGAGAAGTCAAAACGGTTTTGTGAAGGGTAGGTCGTGCCTTACAAAACTTATTGGGTTCTCTGATAAGTGACCAAACAGCTGGATGTGGTGTGTATGAATTTCAGTCAAGCTTTGGTATGGTTCCCCGCGCTAGACTATTACACAAAATACGGAGACATACGATTGTGGGTGATATAGAAGTTTGGATCAGAAATTGGCTCGCTAGAAGAAGGTGTTTGATGGGAAATCAATGAGGAGACAGTGTGGTCTGCAGATACTGGAGATTATCGTTGAGAGTGTTTTGCTGGAAAAACACAGCAGGTCAGGCAGCATCTGAGTAGCAGGAAAATCAACGTTTCAGGCCAAAGCCCTTCACCGGATTCCTGTGAAGGGCTCCGGCACTAAACATCGATTTTCCCGCTCCTCAGATGCTGCCTGACCTGCTGTGGTTTTCCAGCAACATACTCTCAACTTAACAGGGAAATGTTCACCCTGCAGTTCAGTTTCTAATGGTGTACCACAATGATATGTTTTGGGACCTCTGCTATTCGTCATGTCTATAACTGACCTGGATGAAGGTGGAGAAATATGAGTTAGTAAATTTGTCCAGGGCACCAAGGTTGGTGGATTTGTCGAGAGTGCTGAAGAATGTTGCAGGTTACACAGGGACCTAGATAAGCTGCAGAGCTGGGCTGAAGAGCGGCAGTTAGACATTATGCAGCGAAGTGTGAGAAGATTCGCTTTGGAAGAAGCAAATGGAATAAAGTTTACTCGGTTAATGGTAAGATTCTTGGCACTGTAGATGAGTAGGGAGATCACAGTGTCCATGTACTGTGCATAGATTCCTGACATTTGCCACCCAGGTTGGTAGGATTATTAAGAAGGCATACGGTGTGTTGACTTGTATTGGTAGAAGGATTGAGTTTCGTAGGCATGAGGTCATATTGCAGGTGTCCAAAACGCTGGCGCCGTTTCACTTGGAATGCAGTTCTGCTCCCTTCATTATAGGAAAGGTTAAAGGCGTTTGGAAAATGTCCACCGATTTCCTAGGACGTTGCCGACTGTGGAAGTAGGTTCTCATATTGAATGTCTACGAAGGAAGAGGGACATGAGCCTGTTTTCCTTCGAGTGAAGAAGGTGAAAAGACGACTTAATTGAGATATATAAATCGTCAGTGGGTTACTAGAGAGCCTTTTTCCTCGGATGGTGATGGCTCGCACAAGGAGAAGTAGCACTAAATTGAGGAGGATATGTATAGTGTAGATGTCATAGGTAGATTATTTACTCAGACAATCGTAGGGAGTCGACTCGTCCACTTTCATGGCATTTAAATGGTCATTGGATAACTTATGGACGTAAATGTAGTAGTGTATGGTAGATGGGCTTCAGGATGATTTCATAGGTTTGCAAAATATCAAGGGCTGAAGAGCTATGATATTAGAGTCTTGGAATCATAGAGAAGTGAAGCACGGAAACAGACCATTCGGTCCAATTTGTCCATGTCAACCAGATATGCCAACCCAATCTAGTCCCAATTGCCAGCACCCGGCCCATATCCCTTCAACCTCTTCCTATTCGTATACACCTCCAAATGCCGTTTAAATGTTGCAATTTCACCAACCTCCACTACTTTCTTTGTTTGTTCATTCCATGCACGTACCACGATCTGTGTGTAAAAACTGCTCGGTAGGTCCCTTTTACATCCTTCCCCTCTGACCCTAAAACTGTGCCCTCTCGTTCTGGACTCCCCAACCACAGGGAAAAGACTTTGTCTGTTTATCCTATCCATGCCCCCACACCTCATGATTTTATAAACCTCGATGAGGCCATCCGTCAGCCTCCGACACTCCATGTAAAATAGCCTGAGCGTATCCAACCTTTCGCTATAGCTCAAATCCTGGCAACGTCCTTATGATTCCTTTCTGAACCTTTTTTAAGTTTCAGAACATCTTTCCGATAGGAAGGAGAAAATAACTGCACGCGATATTCTAACGGTGGCCTACTAATGGCATGTACAGCCTCCACATGACCTCCCAACTACTATACTCAATACTCTGACAAATAAAAGAAAGCACACCAAACGTCTTCTTCACTATCCTATCTATCTGGGACTCAAATTTCAAGGAGCTATAAGCCTGTATCCCAAGATCACTTCGTTCAGTTACACTGCCTTTCTATTAAGGTATATGTCCAAATAGGATTTGCTTATGTTCTATATTCGATGTAGTGATATAGTTGGGGAGAAATGGTGAGTTGTCTGGAAGGCGTCAGCACCCAGTTCTGAATCCAGGCAGCGTCATTAGTGCAGGGCTATCTTGGAGGGACAGAGCGAGAGAGAGGAAGGTCATGCATGCAAAAGTGATAGTGATGGAACATGAGCTTTATTCAGGGTAGATGCTTTGATAGATATACAGTGAGCATGAGGGAGCTGAAAGGAAATGGTGGTAACACTTATCCTTGCAAATTGAGGAAGGTTATTGATGGTGGACATTTCTTCAGACTGCAGATGCTTCACTGAAATGCTTGGTGAACTCAGACGATGCATGGTGAGTCTAGTGGTCTGGCCTCCACTGTGGAGAGAATGGCCCCCTTCTGTACTAGCTCTTACATCAGCTCTTCCGTACCCCTGTCGCTAAATCGTGGTGAATTTGTGCCTTTACTGTCATGCTCCGAATTCGCTATAGGCAGCGGCTCTGAACTGAGAAAGCTCAACCATGTCATCATTAACATTTCAAGATGGGAAAAGAAACAGTGATCCAGTGGCACCTGATCGATCGTGACTACGTCCAGCCATGAAGGGTGGCGGAATCAGGCTGACAATAATTGAGAGCGACACAAAGGAGTGGGGCAGGTAGCTACTGAGGTGAGTTCGATAAACAAGCACGAGAAAACTAGATCGGCTTCTGCAGACGCTCCCTCTGTCACACTCAACGAAAATGATGCTGAATCCAATTATTTTTAGATTCAGCTCAATAAGTCAAAAGCTGTGCTGACCCACAAACTAATTGTCCTTCTCTCTGTGTGTACCATACTCATAGGGTGTGAGTCATCTCCTCCTCATTTTGGGTAACAGAATCTCTAGAATTTCCTGAGTAACAATCTAGTGAGGTTTAATAACTGCCATCTATTTCTCAGTCCCAGGTTTGGCTAAATAAATTCTTTTACTGCTACTGACTGGAAGACCCCCCCCCCCCCAAAAAAAAAAATCAAGTGTTGTCATTCCTTTCTTGTGAAGAAGAATTGAGGCACTGTATAGCCTTTTCGTAATCATTTATTGACTAAAAACATTTCTGCTGTTTTTGTCAATCATTGTCAAAATCTGACTGATGGAGTTTGTGCTTTTCTTTTCTCTGTGATTAAACACGCAAGGTGACCAAGCAAGTGGTTAGCGCTGTTGCCTCCCAGCACAAGGAACCTGGATCCGATTCCAGCCACGGGTGACCTTCTGTGTGGAGTTTGCACAATCTGCCTGTGTCGGCATGGGTTTCCTCCAAATGCTCCGTTTTCCTCCCATAGTCCAAAAATTTGCAGGTCAGGTGAATTGGCCATGCTGATTTGCCCGTAGTGTTAGGTGAAGGGGTAAATGTCGAGGAATGGGTCTGGGTGGTTTGCGCTTCGGCGGGTCGATGTGGACTTGTTCGGCCGAAGGGCCTGTTTCCACACTGTAAGTAATCTAATCTAAAATCATTGCTCTATGTGCCAATATTACAGCTGTTTACCTATTCAAGTGGTACTCAGCTAATGAAGACTGAATGGCTACTTCGGATTTCTCTGTAACAGGTAAATGGGGACTGAATTATTTCCCCCTGTTTCTGAACAATAGTCTCAGTGTTCTGAATGCTGTGTCAAGATTAAGAAAGGCTTGATCACGGAACACTTAAGAAGAGGGTAACATTACACAAGATCGATGAACAATAAATGCGCTTATTCTGAATTCTGTTCTCCAGAAAGTTACTCAACAGCCATTGCAGGCAGCCGGTTTTTTTGTTTTTCGCTGTCTCCTATTGGAAAGAGTGTGGAAAATATACAATGCTGCCGTCTTCTGGCACTGCTCCCACATATACGGAAGAAAGATTTAAAAGATGGAAAGGTATATGGTCCATGGATGAGCGACCATCATACATTCCATCCAAAGCGAGGAATTGTTCTTTTCCTGTCATATGAAAAGTGATATGAGGAACAGGTTAACTGAATCTGCTTGTTCTGTGGCTTTGATTAATGCCTGTCTCCATGGATTGTCATTATCGCAGTGTAGTGTTTCCATCGTTCACTGCAAAATAGGCTCCGTTCAATGTGCTATGCCATAATATAAGCGGAAGCATCATCGATCGCACGAGCTGGAATCAAGAGCTGCAGGGAGAGGGGAAGGAGAGTTCAGACTCTGCGATCATCATCTGGAATGTTCCAATGATATACACGGTAATAGCTGAGAATGCCTGATATTTTTCTTCTTATTATGATCGCTTATGATTATCAAAGAGGATCAAATATGCACATAACATTATTCAATAGTCTTATTATCCAATCCTGGCCATTGTTGGTATGCCAGGGAAATCATATTGTCCAGTTTTTATTTCTATAAAACATGTGTAATTATATTCATGATATCTATATATATTCCAGCGTTCCTGACGCATTATGCAGATAGTTCGAGTAGGGGTAGGCCATATTGGATTTGCTGCTTGGCAGCGAACCATGCTAGTTGTCAATCTCTCGGCGGAACAGCATTTCAATGATCGTTATCTCAACTCTCTGATATTTGCTATACTCATGGAGAGGGATAAGAGCAGATTATATGGAAAAGTATTTAACTGAGGAAGGGGCGATTTCAATGCTATTCTTCTGGAACTAGGGCTCCGAAATTGGAACAGATGTGCTCATGGAAACGCACGACAGACTTTTGGAGATTGTTTTCGAAGCATTTGCTGATGGTGCTGGACAGGCTTGTTCCAGTGAGGCAAAGGTGGGATGGTATGTTGAAATAATTCTGGGTGACAAAGAATGTGGAACACCAATTCAAGAGGAAGAAGGAAGATACTTAAGTTTGAGAAGGCCTGTTTCCACACTGTAAGTAATCTAATCTAAAATCATTGCTCTATGTGCCAATATTACAGCTGTTTACCTATTCAAGTGGTACTCAGCTAATGAAGACTGAATGGCTACTTCGGATTTCTCTGAAACAGGTAAATGGGGACTGAATTATTTCCCCCTGTTTCTGAACAATAGTCTCAATGTTCTGAATGCTGTGTCAAGATTAAGAAAGGTTTGATCACGGAACACTTAAGAAGAGGGTAACATTACACAAGATCGATGAACAATAAATGCGCTTATTCTGAATTCTGCTCTCCAGAAAGTTACCCAACAGCCATTGCAGGCAGCCGGTTTGTTTGTTTTTTTGCGCTGTCTCCTATTGGAAAGAGTGTGGAACATATACAATGCTGCCGTCTTCTGGTACTGCTCCCACATATACGGGAGAAAGATTTAAAAGATGGAAAGATATTTGGTCCATGCGTGAGCGACCATCATACATTCCATCCAAAGCGAGGAATTGTTCTTTTCCTGTCATATGAAAAGTCATATGAGGAACAGGTTAACTGAATCTGCTTGTTCTGTGGCTTTGATTAATGCCTGTCTCCATGGATTGTCATTATCGCAGTGTCGTGTTTCCGGAGCAAAATAGGCTCCGTTCAATGTGTTATGCCATAATATAAGCGGAAGCATCATCGATCGCACGAGCTGGAATCAACAGCTGCAGGGAGAGGGGAAGGATAGTTCAGTCTCTGCGATCATTATCTGGAATGTTCCAATGATATACACGGTAATAGCTGAGAATGCCTGATATTTTTCTACTTATTATGATCGCTTATGATTATCAAAGAGGATCAAATATGCACATAACATTATTCAATAGTCTTACTATCCAATCCTGACTATTGCTGGTATGCCAGGGAAATCATATTGTCCAGTTTTTATTTCTATAAAACATGTGTAATTATATTCATGATATCTATATATATTCCAGCGTTCCTGACGCATTATGCAGATAGTTCGAGTAGGGGGAAGGCCATATTGGATTTGCTGCTTGGCAGCGAACCATGCTAGTTGTCAATCTCTCGGCGGAACAGCACTTCAATGATAGTTATCTCAACTCTCTGATATTTGCTATACTCATGGAGAGGGATAAGAGCAGATTATATGGGAAAGTATTTAACTGAGGAAGGGGCGATTTCAATGCTATTCTTCTGGAACTAGGTCTCCGAAATTGGAACAGATGTGCTCATGGAAACGCACGACAGACTTTTGGAGATTGTTTTCGAAGCATTTGCTGATGGTGCTGGACAGGCTTGTTCCAGTGAGGCACAGGTGGCATGGTATTTTGAAATAACTCTGGGTGACAAAAGATATGGAACACCAATTCAAGAGGACGAAGGAAGATACTTAAGTTTGAGAAGTTAAGGTTTCGAGTGTTAACATGTAGCCAGGAAGCAACTGAAGAATGGACTTCGGAGATCAAGAAGGGGGTATGAAAAAGATTCAGCGGGTAGGAGTAAGGAAAATACTGAGGCAGTCTACATTTACGTGAGGAATAGACGGATGGTCAGAGTGAGGGTAGGGCCGATCAGGGATAGTAGAAGAACGTGTGCATTGTGACGGAGGAAGTAGGCGAAGATCGTAATGAATTGTTTGCTTCAGAGTTCACTATTGAAAGGAATATTGATGTTTCTGAGGACAGGCTGAAACAGACTAATATGTAAAAACGTTTGGCGTGAGGAAGGAGGGTGCGCGGAAAATTTGGTAAAGATACGGACAGATAAATCGCCTGGGCCATAAGGGATATCCCCTCAGTTACTAGAGGAATTGAGGGAAGAGATTGGTGTGCCTTTGGCAGTGATCTTTGCATTCTGAGTGCCTACTGGATAAACAAAGAGCAAAGAAAATTTACAGCCCAGGTACAGGCCCTTTGGCCCTTCAAACCTGAGCCAATCCAAATGTACTGCCTTGACCTGTCGATCAATACCTGAGCATCTGTATCCCTCTACTCCCCACCTACTCCTTCATTTATCCAGACGCATCTTAAATAAATCTATCGTGCTTGTCTACCATCTCTGCTGGCAACGCGTTCCAAACTCTCACCGCAGTCTGTGGTAGTATTTGCCGCTTGTATACACCTTGAACTTTTCACTTCTCACATTGAAATCGTGCCCTCTCGTTATTAAATGCTTCACCCTGGATAAAGGGCTTGTTTCTATCCATCCTTTATATTCTTCATGATTTCATGAACCTCAATCAGATCCCCCCCTCAATCTCCTTTTTTCTCATGAAAATAACACTAACCTACTCAACCTTTCTTCATACCTAGCAACTTCCATAGCAGGCAACATCCTCATAAACCTTCTCTGCACCCACTCCAAAGCGTCCATATCCTCTTGCTGATGTGGTGATCTCAACTGTACACAGTATTCTAAATGCGGCTGAACCAATGTCCTGCACAATGTTTACATGACTTGTCAGCTCTTCTACTCAATACCCCGTAGAATGTAGGCAAGCATATTATATGCCTTCTTGACCACTTTATACCCATGTGCAGCAACCTTCAGGGTACAATGGATTGCGCTTCCAGATCACTCTGCCTATCAACTTTTCCCAAGTCTCTTCCATTCATTATGTAAGTCGCTCCAAAAGTAGTCTTACCTGAATGCATCACCTCACATTTTATCTGAATTGAAATCCATCTGCCCAATAGTTCCAGAAAGCTGGAGAGTCCCAAAGGTTCTTCTCTTTTTCAAGAAAGGAAATAGGATAATCCTTGGAATTAAAGGCCAGTCAGTTAGCGAGTTATGAGAAGATTTCTAGATCAGGTTGAGCTACTAGATGGAAGTTTGCTCGCTGAGCTGAGTGATACATTTTATGATGTTTTGTCATAAAACTTGATAACGTCATTCAGTCAGCCTCCAGTGAAACCAAGATCTAATGCCCTAACTTCTATTTACGTGTTTCGTTTTCCTTCGGATGGTGATGTCGTTTCCAGTTCTTTTTCTCAGAGGGTGTAGATGGCGTCCAACTCCATGTGTTTGTGGGCAACCATGATGGCAAGGGTGTGGAAGCTTTGGAAAGGGTTCAGAGGAAATTTCTTAGGATATTGGTCGGTCTGGAGGGAAGGTCTTACGAGGAAACGCTGAGGGACTTGAGGCTCTTTTCATTGGACAGAAGAAGCTTGAGAGGTGATTTAATTGAGACGTTTAAGAAAATCAGAGGATGGACAGTGATAGCCTTTTTCCTTAGATGGTGATGATTAACACGAGGGGGTATTGCTTCCAATTGAATGGTGATACACATAGCAGGGATGTAAGAGGTAGTTTCTTTACTCAGAGAGTAACAGAAGAAAATCAGAGGATGGACAGTGATAGCCTTTTTCCTTAGATGGTGATGATTCCAATTGAATGGTGATACACATAGCAGGGATGTAAGAGGTAGTTTCTTTACTCAGAGAGTAACAGAAGCGTTGACCACCCTACCTGCAACAGCAGTAGACTCGATAAATTTAAGGGCATTTAAATGGTCAGTAGATTGGCATACGGATCAAAATGGAATATTGTAGTTGATACGTGCTTCAGATTAGTTAAATTGGATGGTGCAACATCGTGGGCCAAAGGGCTCTTCCTGCACTTGGATGTTCTATGATCTATATTCTATGACTCGACACTTCCGGGAAAGTGTTAACTGTTTCAAGTAGTTCTGAATTTGCTCACCCATTATGTGAAAGTCCACTCCTTCAAGACGTTTATTATGATTATCCCACGGAGTTCTTTTTGGCCGACATAAGCTTTCTCAGCAGCTGACAGTCCCGTCCACGAATATGGAGAAACTCGCATGTGAAATAGTGCCAACGGAAATACATTGAATCAATTTAATACGTTTATTGAACTAAGTTTCCTAATTTCTCTTTGAAAATAACTTTGGACTGTTCGACAATCCCTGTTGCCTACAGGTGTCAGAGCAGTGCTGTTGCCATTGAATTGATACTGGGTCACACAATTGACCTTTGTTTCGAGCCATATAATGTGATTCATTGTCTGTGCTTATCATTTTATTTCACACGAAGTGGGGCTGAAGTTCTGTCAACAATATTTTCAGTAATATATGTGCAGTACAACTAATGCGGGGGAAGGCTTCGATTCATTTGCAAAATACATCGACCATTACTAAACAGTATTCATTACATTGTACCTTAAAAATTAAATAAAATCAATTTGCAAACATGCAAAAGGACCATCTGGCAGGGGGTAGTCCCGCAAGGGCTTTTAATTCCTTTACCCTTGCTATTCTTCCTACGAATAAGGCCACTTTTGAACTGGAGTATTCAAATCAGAGTTTCACCAGGGTTTTAGAAGTAGCTGCAGCATTGTTTCATTGTCAAGATGAGTTCAGGAATGTAAGTAATCAATAAGCTCTGGTAGCACAGAATGAGGAAGACAAAATATACCGACTGGTATTAAGCAGAGATGTCGAGTCGAGGAGTGCGAGCATGCCACCGCCTTCCAAAGTGCCTGCTCAGAGTCGGAAACGTCCCTCTGTAAATATTGAATCACAGTTCGATCTGGCACGCTTTTTGACCCCAAAGTAGGTGTTTGATTTGGAGCCAGATTTCCTTTCGTTTGAACAATTATAATGGCTGATGCGGATGCCTCCTTCGTAGCTGAATCTGGACAGACATTTTTTAATTGTACCAGAGTGCCCACCTTTGTGTCAGCAGTACATTTAATAACAGCCGATTGACGAGGAAGCAGAATACCATTGCCTGCTGGAATCGGTGTAAAGTGGCAATTTTATCAGTGGCTCGGAAAAAAGCTCTAGTATGGGCAAACAGCTCGGGTTTCTGTGCCGAGGTGGGGATCCGAAAAGCAGCCGACTCCAGTGTCTGTTACAATAGCATTGCCTTACTGCCAGAAACTGTACGGGGAAAGACAGGAAAAACGATCAATATAAAATATGAGGGTAGGGTACTCAAATTGGAAGCCCGTCAAATTGGGGTGAGCGGCTGTAATGAATTGATTCCTCAGCTCACGATCATGCGGACATCAGTGATATCGTCAGGGGATTGCTCAAGGAACGTAGCAGCATTTACAGTTGGGCAGGAATGAAAAGGGTTCTGGAATAGTGAGACCTCGTGGAGGCTCAGACGAGTTTGGGTAAGTTGCTTGTTCTGCTTAGTGGTAAGAAAGACCAAAAGAGAGTGTGAGGTGTATACTTGTACGGGCTAGTGGAAGGTCAACTTAGAAGACACCTGCATTAAAATGGACAGCAGTAAGGATTTGAAGCAGGGAGGGAGTCCACTGGCCATTAGATGAAACTTATTTGAATAATTAGCCAAGGTCGTCATGCTGCTGCGTTAGAACAGGAGTGCCAGTTTATCTTGTACATTAACATACAACTGAGAAGCTCTGTCGTACAGTGGACGCACGAGAGCTGGAGCTGCAGCCAAGGCGTTTTTGATGGCAAAACATGGCTGTTTCGCCGAATTAGATAGGAGAAACTTAAAGGCAACTTTCGAAGAGGAATATGGAGTGTTCTTTTTAGCGTGAGTTGGAACGTTTGAAAGCCACTGCTTGAAAAAGTTGACCAGTCCCAAAACGGAACCTCAGCGATTTCCGAAATGTAGGGTTTGGGTTTGCAAGATGGGACTAATGCAGTTCTGAATAAGGGAACGGCCAGTAGCACTGATCAATTCATGTTTTTCTTGTTCCCTTTTTCGCCTTCTGTATACCACTCAGCACTCAGACTTTAACATCACCTAGCTTCTGGGAATGCTATCTGCTCTATATTAGTGTGCCCCCCCCCCCCCAGCACATG
>NC_057717.1:79148752-79157437 GCF_004010195.1 Chiloscyllium plagiosum | reverse complement strand
ATTCCTGACAGATATAGATTTTAATGAGTACGGAAAGTCCCTCATAGGGGATTGACATTTACCGTGCAAGATCGAAAATAAAAAAGGTATAGACAACATTTTAAAATCATCACGGATTTCCAACATGCAAACATAAATGAAAGCATTCCCGGATCTCGAGTTCTTGGGCATAAAGAAAACTTAGATGACATAGAACCACATGTCACCACGAATGAATAAATGTACACTCGGTCCAGTGAGAGCAAGATCAAGCAGACTGTCGGTTTCACTCTCTCTTTCTCTCCCTCGGTTCGTCTTTCCATTTTCAACGTTTTTGTGAAAATTTCCTCCAGTTGTTCTGTGCGATAGCAATTAAACATACTGTAAGTTGGAAGTGGGCTGTCAGTTCTTCATGTGCATATCACGCATTGAGTTACAAAGTTATAGTTTCGGAATCAATTCCCCAATTCCCCAATCAATTTGACCATGTACTCACACCATCGCAATCGTTCTAAAATTGACAGTGGACATCGTTTACTTCCTATATGACAATATACCAAGTTGTGCAATTCACACCAATGATTTAACAAAATGTTCAACCTTTTAAAGGGGCCTGCAACCCTTTAAACATTTTCCTGATCAGTTATTTTCTCATCGAGTTCCTCTTCCGAATTACATATAGCATCTGTTCCATTGTTCCTTATGAACCATATTGATTCAATATTTTCTGTGTACGTCGAATTAATATGAAATAGATCACTTAGATAAATGTCATATGTATTTCATAATAATGGTTTTAAGATTCAGAGACAAAAAATGAAGATATGTTTGTATTACGATTGTTCATTTTTTTTCTTAAGGGCGAGATTTTAGGAATTCAGAAACATGTGTGTTCAGATAAAGCGGAGGGGGTTTCTGGACTTGGAGGCAAACTTAAAGTGCAGGCTCAGCTGCACGAATTGAAAGTCTGAGAGACGAGCTGATCCAAAATAGATCTATCGAACAGTTAACTGTTTAAAGGATACATGAATTTTCGTTGCTGTTTTGACAATTATTTGAATGAGCGAGCTTTGAGAAGACTTGTAGCTCAGGTTGAGGTTGTGGATTCAGGTTCTCTCGCTGACCTGGAAGGTTCGTTTTCAGACGTTTCGTAACCATACTAGTTAACACCATCAGTGAGCCTCCAGATGATGCCCTGGTAGCAAAGCCCGCTTTCTATTTCTGTGTTGTGTTTTCCTTGGTTTGGTGAGACATGACCCACTCTCACTCGTATCCTTACATACGAATGAGGAAGGACACCACTTCGACAGGGATATTATAGTATTGTGAATAGTTTCACCTCTGTACTTGCTGCTCCTGGAATGATTGCAAACTTTACTTTCTCAAGGGTATCGTTTAAAACGGTTTGACTCTTCCTCATTAACCAACCCCTAACCATTTTGGATATTCAGGGCAGCGTTTTAGACTCCACTGTCCTTTGCATTCGCACTCCAACAATATTCATTCGCATATTATGGTTTCGTACACGTGGCTTCGCAATATTTTCCAATACTTTTATCAATTCATAAATACTGCATTTCGTGTGGCCAAGTTTATTGGAGTAAAAACAACGGAGCCTTTTAAATTCTATGCCCTCTTCACGGGTTTACATTTTAAAATCTGTGGTAAGTTATCATTATGATCTTCACTGATATCAAACATTCCCTTACCACATCAGAATTTCTCATTTCCCTAACTTCTCCCCTTGCAGACTGAACTGAAGTTGGAAGCCAAATTTTCATTCATGAGCCAACCCATAGTCGTCAGCCATTTCAACTGCTGATCTTGTGCTGTTAACTCTCTGCTCTTCCAAATGACTTCTCGTTATTTCAGGATGCGAATTTGTGAACTCATCCGAAGTAATCTTCTCAGTGAGAGCATCCGAGGTTTGCTCTATTTTAAAAGCCATTATCCACCTATCGATGCTACTTTGTTTTACTCTTTCGAATTCAATGTAGGAATGACCATGATCCCTGTTTTGATTCCCTAAATTTTGACTGTAATTTTTAGGGCAGACGTTTACACGCGTTTAAGATGGCATCCTTCACCACCTCTTAAGCCCTGTTACTTCCTGTGACAGTGAGCAAATACGTCACTAGCTCGAAAGATAAATTTTGTTTGAATTCACAAAGGAGTAGTGGCCTATGGTCACTGCACTTCCTTAACCTCCTTTTCGAATGAGATGGAAAAGGCCTCTACATCCTTCTCATCAAAATTAGGCAACATCTTAATACGTTTAAGCATATCACCACCAGGCCTTTGCCTGTCACAGCTTTGCTCATCCCCATACTCTTCCTCACTAAGCTTACCTTCAGCCTTCCTCTCCATACAGTTAAGCTGACTCTCCTGACTAACAGTTATTTTTAGAAGTTAAACCTCTCTCCTTTTCTCTTTCTTCCCTCTGTCTTTCTTTTTATTCTGCCGTCGCAATACATTATTCTCTTTCTATTCAGTTTTAATCAACATTTAAACTATTTGATTGGTTTTACTCTTTCTTTTTCTTTTGCCTTTCACTTAAGCTCGTTCATTCTCAACTGAAGTTTAGCCATTCTGTAAGTATTCCGCTGACCTTCCCAGCAAAGTTAAATGCTAAGCTATGGCTGTAATTAATCTCCGTTTCTTACGAACGAAAATAACTCTAACTTCAGCTTAACTGCCAATTCCAGCAGCTTTTCCTCGTTCGTCTTTTGTAGAAGCCTCAAAGTCAGTTCTTCCATCTCAAAAACAAACTCAAGGGGAAATTAATACATCAAGTACTGTTCAATACAACCTATCTCAACTGCAGGAAGAAAGGTCATCCACACTCACTGCCTTTGAATCCAGAAATCACAAACCTAAAGAAGGACTCCCACAACGAACTTCAAATATGTTACAGATTAAGCTAGACCCCCTCAAAAGATTCCTAGAAGGTAGTCCAGACCGGAACATTTTCTAGCTGTTTGAGGGAGGTGTAAGTTTGATATTCCAGGAGGGATCCAGCTGGCCCATCCACTCAGTTTCAATCAAAATTTAATTTACGTCACACAACAACAACAAAACAAAGCCTACTTTACTATAATGTAAATTATTGAAAATCAAATCGAGACTACAGAAACTTAATGATGATGTTCCAAATACTTGTAATATCTCCATAAAAAATCCTGCGAAAAAGGCAAAATGTTACAAAGGTGCTTACAAGAGATGTCAGAAAGGGAGAGAGAGAGAGACGATTACCATGAAGCTGTTTGTTTAACCAATATCCTGAAAAGCTGACGGCAAAATAATTCCACCAAACTAAACTAAATTAAAATAAACCCGAACTGGGGAAACAAGCCACTCCCCTTTCAATGTACATGCGTATTAAAGGAAAGACTTTAAAACATTCTTGAGAGATAAACCCACAACTTTCGCAACATCGGACTTTGTGAACCGTCTGAAAATAATACCGAGGACAGTAGAGCATTGTTAAAGAAGCAGCATCGTCACAAATTCCATCCTCTTCTTCCGGCATCAGAGCAACTCCAACCACTGCATCGCTTGCGTCGATTCTAAATTTGAAAGGTTTCAAAAAACTTGGTTCAACTAAAACTGTTGCGGTGGTTCATATGGCTTGTAAATTCGCAAATGTCTCCTGGCATTGTTCTGTCGACCAAAAGTTTGTGACCTTCCGTTGTAAACACCTCAACGGTGCTAACACGTTGCCGAAGTTTGATACAATATTTCCATAGACTTCGATCTTTTCCAAAATTCGAAGGACATCTTTCCTCGGGTATGGTCGTGGAAATTCCTCGATGGCCTTCTTCTTCACCGTCCTTGTGGTCAGCCTGCCACGTCCAATGCTATGTCCAAAGAACGTCACCTCTGCCTTTGCGAATGATATATTCTTTAACATTTTCAACCAGTTTTACTTTCTGTAATTATTATCAGCTGTTCCAAAAGTACCATGTGATCTTTTGATGAATGGCGAAAGATCACGACGTCGTCGTGTTTAAATGCACAATTCTTTAATCTAGCCTCAACTCTGCTCATGTGTCATTGGAATGTGGCTGGTGTGTTTTCTTTCCAAAAGGCAACATTTTGTCATGATGTAGCCCATTTCTAATTACAAGCAGAAACCTCATGTGCTTTCACTGAAAAAGGTTAACTGAGAATAATAATGCGGCAATTTATGCTTCATTATGGAAGTGGCTTATCAAACTTTATCTACACACTCCTCCAATCTAGGTACTAGGTAGGACTCTCATTAAGTTATGGCATTGAACTTCCGATAGTCTACTCAAAATTGTTGGTCCCGTCAGGTTTTGGAACTACCACAATCGAAAAACGCATTCACTCCGACCAAGTTCAAAGATATCTTCGTTGAGCATCGCATCCACCTCCTTCTGGGCCGATGTGATTTTGTGAGGATGAAGAGTGTAGGGGTATGGTTTTACCGAAGCAGCGTTCCGAATTTCAACTCAGAGCATAGTATTAGTCCTTCCTATTCTATTCCTGTATGTATCCTCGTGGTGGTGCAACAATAGACAATAGGTGCAGGAGTAGGCCATTCTGCCCTTCGAGCCTGCACCACCATTGAATATGATCATGGCTGATCATCCTTAATCAGTATCCTGTTCCAGCCTTATCTCCATAAACATTGATTCCACTATCCTTGAGTGCTCTAAACAACTTTTTCTTAAATGAATCCAGAGACTGGACCTCTACTGCCCTCTGGGGCAGAGCATTCCACACAGACACCACTCTCTGGGTGAAAAGTTTCTCCTCATCTCTGTCCTAAATGATCTAACCTGTATTTTTAATCTGTGACCTCTAGTTCGGTACTCACCCATCAGCGGAAATATGTTTCCTGCCTCCAGAGTGTCTAATCCTTTCATAATCTTATATGTCTCAATCATATCCCCTCTCAGTCTTCTCAACTGAAGAGTGTCCAACCCCCAGTCGCTCCAGTCTTTCAGTGTAAGGTCATCCCGCCATTCCAGGAATTGACCTCGTGAACCTACGCTGCACTCCCTCAATAGCCAGAATCTTTCCTCAAATTTGGAGACCAGAACTGCACACAGTACTCCAGGTGTGGTCTCCCCAGGGCCCTGTACAGCTGCAGAAGAACCTCTTTGTTGTATACTCAATCACTCTTGTTATGAAGGCCAGCATGCTATTCACCTTCTTCACTACCTGCTGTACATACATGCTTACCTTCATTGACTGGTGTACAAGAACACCCAGATCTCTCTGTACTGCCCCTTTACCTAAATTTATTCCATTTAGGTAGTAATCTGCCTTCCTGTTCTTGCCACCAAAGTGGATAACCATACATTTATCCACATTAAACAGCATCTGCCATGCATCTGACCACTCACCTAACTTGTTCAGGTCACCCTGCAATCGCCTCACATCCTCATCACATTTTACCCTGCCACCCAGCTTAGTATCATCAGCAAATTTGCTAATGTTGTTACGAATACCATCTTCTATATCATTAACATATATTGTAAAAAGCTGCGGTCCCAGTACTGATCCCTGCGGTACACGACTGGTCACTGCCTGCCATTCCGAAATGGAGCCGTTTAACACCACTCTTGTTTCCTATCAGCCAACCAACTTTCAGTCCAAGTTAGTACTTTGCCCCCAGTACAATGCGCCCTAATTTTGCTCACTAACCTCCTATGTGGGACTTTATCAAAGGCTTTCTGAAAGTCCAGGTACACGAAACCTACTGAATCTCCCTCGTCCATCTTCAGAGTTACATCCTCAAAAACTTCCAGAAGTTTTGGTCAAGCATGATTTCCCCTTTATAAATCCATGCTGATTCTGAACTATCCTGTTACTACTATCCAGACGTGTCCTAATTTCATCATTTATAATAGACTCCAGTATCATTCCCACCACTGAGGTCAGACTAACTGGTCTATAATTTCCTGCTTTCTCTCTCCCACCTTTCCTAAAAAGTGGCATAACATTAGCAACCCTCCAATCTGCAGGAACTGATCCCAAATCTATCGAACTCTGGAAAGTAATCACGAACACATCCACGATTTCTCGAGTCACCTCCTTCAGTACCCTGGGATGTAGACCATCAGGCCCCGGGGACTTATCAACCTTCAGACCTAACAGTCTCTCCAACACTAATTCCTGGCAAATATAAATTCCCTTCAGTTCAGGTCCTTCAGCCACTGTTACCTCAGGGAGATTGATAGTGTCTTCCCCAGTGAACACAGATCTGAAGTACCAATTCAATTCATCTGCCATTTCTTAGTTCCCCGTAATATATTCCACTGTTTCTGTCTTCAAGGGCCCAATTTTAGTCTTAACCATTTTTTTCCCTTTCACATACCTAAAAAAGCTTTTACTATCCTCCTTTATATTTTTGGCCAGTTTACCTTCCTACCTCATTTTTCCTCTGCATATTTCCTTCTTAGTAATCCTCTGTTGTTCTTTAAAAGCTTCCCAGTCCTCCGTTTTCCCACTTATCTTTGCTATGTTATACTTTTTCTCTTTTAACTTTATATGTTTCTTAACTTCCCTCGTCAGCCACGGCAAATATCTGCCATTCCTCCACTGTCATCCCTGCTCAGGTATTGCACCATTGAACTTTGGCCTGCTCCTCCCTCATAACCCCATAGTTCCCTTTATCCAACTGCAAAGTTGTCACTTCCGAATGTACTCTCTCCCTCTCAAATTGCAGATTGAAGCTTATTGTATTATGGTCACTACTACCCAATGGCTCCTTCACTTCGAGGTCCCTGACCAATTCTGGTTATTTGCACAATACCAGATGCAGAATTGCCTTCTCCCTGGTCGACCCCAGCACCAGCTGTTTTAAGAATCCACCTCTGAGGCACTCCACAAAGTCTCTTTCTTGAGGTCCAATACCATCCTGATTCTCCCAGTCTACCTGCATGTTGAAATCCCCCATAACAACTGTAGTAACATCTTTGCGACAGGCTAATTTCAGCTCCTGATTTAAATTACATCCGACATTCAGACTACTGTTTGGGGGCCTGTAGATAACTCCCAAGGGGGTCTTTTGACCCTTACTATTTCTGAGCTCTATCCACACTGACTCTACATCCCCTGATTCTAGGTCCTCCCTTACCAATATGGCCAACCCACCCCCTCTGCCCGTCAGTCTGTCCTTACGATAGCACGTGTAGCCTTGAATATTCATTTCCCAGGCCCTGTCCACTTGAAGCCACGTCTCAGTTATCCACACAATATTGTAGCTGCAAATTTCCAAAACAGCCTCGAGCTCATCCATCTTATTTCTAATGCTTCGTGCATTCATGTATAGTATTTTTAATTTGTTACCGCCCTCACCCTTCCCATCAACTGCTATTTCACTCAACCTTCATGATCCCGTTCAGAGTTTACTGCCTCATTGATACAGTTGTCTTTCTTAACTTCCCTTGTTCTAACTTTCCCTCCAATTTCCTTCTTAAACATCCAGTTTGTCCCCTCCCCCTCCCGCTACCTAGTTTAAACGTAGCTGTGTTGCAGTAGCAAACCTGCCTGCCAGAATGCTGGTCCCGAACCTATTAAGATGCAAACCGTCTCTCATGTACAATTTATGCTTACCACAAAACATACCCCAGTGATCCAAGAATTTAAATCCTTGCTTCCTGCACCAGTTCCCCAGCCACACGTTCAAGCCCATTATCTCCCTGTTTCTGGCCTCACCAGCCCGAGAAACTGGAAGCAAACAGGAGATAACCACCTTGGACGTCCTGCTTTTCAGCCTTCTTCCTAGTTCTCCGAAGTCCCGCTGTAGTATATTTCTCCTCTTATTCCCGACATCATTTGTGCTGACATGTACCACCACCTCTGGCTCTTCACCTTCGTCCTTGAGGATTTCCTACACTATGTCTGTGATGTCTTTAACCCTGGCACCAGGAAGGCAACACACCATCCTTACGTCCCGTCTGCTGCCACAAAAACCCCGGGCAGTTCCTCTCACTATTACCACTGCTCTGTGCGATGTCTGACTCTTCTGCTCTGTCTCCACGCCAACTTTTAATTGACAGACCTGGCCGCCTCGCGGACTGGCAGGGCCATCTGTCTCTACTGTTTCCAAAAGATTCAGCTTGTTCCTGACAGGTACTTCCCCTGGGGTCTTTTGCACCTGTCTCCTCTCTGCCTTCCTCATCGTCTGCTCTCTTCTGCTCTCTTCTGGTACAATTGGTGCAATAACCTCGCTGAAGGTCTTGTCCAGAAAGATCTCTAGTCATGGAGAGGGATAAGTGTGCACTGAAGGGCAAGAGTTATAGCTGGGGGAAGGGAAATCATGATGCCGTGAGGCACGACTTAGGATGCGTGGCTTGGAAAAGTAGGCTTCAAGGGAAGGGCGCAATTGATATGTGGAGCTTGTTCAAGGAGCAACTATTGAGTGTCCTTGATAAGTATGTACCTGTAAGGCAGGGAGTAAAGGGTCGTGTGAGGGAGCCGTGGTTTAATAAGGAATTGGAATCCCTTGTTAAAGGGAAGTGAGCGGCCTATGTAAAGAGGAGGTGTGAAGGTTCAATTGGGGCGATTGAGAGTTATAAGGTAGCCAGGAAGGATCTGAAGAGAGAGCTAAGAGCAGCAAGGAGGGAACATGAAAAGTCCTTAGTTGGTAGGATTAGGGAAAACCCTAAGGCTTTCTATTGGTATGTCAGGAGTAAAAAAATGACTTGGGTAGGAATAGGTCCAGTCAAG
>NC_057717.1:79141133-79146659 GCF_004010195.1 Chiloscyllium plagiosum | reverse complement strand
AAGGGGGCATAGCTTTAAATTAAGGGGTGGTAGGTATAGGACAGATGTTAGGGGTAGGTTCTTTACTCAGCGAGTCGTGAGTTCATGGAATGCCCTGCCAGTAGCAGTGATGGACTCTCCCTCTTTATGGGCATCTAAACGGGAATTGGATAGGCATATGGAGGATAGTGGGCTAGTGTAGGTTAGGTGGGCTTTGATCGGCGCAACATCGAGGGCCAAAGGGCCTGAACTGCGCTATATTTTTCTATGTTCTATCTCGTTCTCTCGGATGAGCCGAAGGTCCTCGAGTTCTTTCATCAGGGCTGCAATATGCTCTGTCAGTAGCTGAACGTGCACACACTTTCGACACTTATTTGAGCCAGACACACCAGAGTCGTTGACCTCCCACATCAAGCACGTAGCGCACTGAACCAGCTTGGCAGTCATTTCTTCACCCTCTTCAACTGTGGCGTAACCACTTCACTCAACCTCCTTGTCAAAGACTCCTGAGCTAAAGCCTCACTCTTCAATCCACAGGAGCTTCCTTGGACCCTTTTTTGGGGGCAAGTCTGTGGACTTGTAATTTAGGTTAGAGGAGGAGGGAGGGAGGCCCTACTTTGTAGAACCTGGGGTCTAAAACACACTCACTCAAATAACAATCACTTACCTTCCCGATCAGCTTTGCGCTCTGCCTTCACTTCCGCCCATCTCCCGCCGCTCTCTGATGCGAAAAGACCGTTGGCGTCGAGATAAGTTCTTACATAACAATCACATACCTTCCCAACAAAACGTCCAAGTGGTTTCTTTGCTTCTGAGACAGCTAGCTCACCAAACAATCCCTCTCCTGATGTACTTCATCATTACTTAACATATTTTGAGGCACATCAGAATCCACACCCTCTGGATTTGATTTGTCACTCTGCGGTCAGTAACTAACATCTGCTTATCCATTCTCCTGTCTCTATTGTGGCAAGGTTTCGCTATATTTGCATGACATTCCCGAGACAGTGCTGGATGTAGATTTGCTCGCTGAGCAAGAAGGTTCATTTTCAGACGTTTTTCCACCATACTTGGTAACATCTTCAAATAGCGTCCGAATGATGCCCGAGACAGTGTTCGATCCAGCAGCTTTACGAGGTCGGTTACTTTGTTAGAGTTAACTAAACTTGGCTTTGTACGGAAGTCTTACCACTGCGAACAGTACTTTCACGCCATTCCCTCGTGAAAATATCCGAATATTGAAGTGTGATCGCTCTCGACTGGTTAATTTTATGTTGTGCCCCTTTCTGGTGCTGTTGAGCTAATTCAACACCCTAACCTCCGACTTTAATCCGATGAATGTTACTTTAATTCGTTTGAAAAGCTCTATCACGACATATCCAAATATGATTTCAAACGGAGGACACTGAGCAGATTCGTTTGGGACATCCCAAGTCGCAAATACTATTAACAGGATGCATTTATCCAATCATTTGGAATCCTGATAGAATAATCTAAACAAGGTCTTCAGGGTCTAATGCGATCTTTTCAAGGCTGCATGACATTCAGGATTGTACTCACTTGATTTCAAGTTCTGTATGCTTAAACTATCCATGATTTCCTTTAATTATTGAGCAGTAAAATTGGTCTCAGTCAATCTAATTGGGTATTACATGTCTGGTAGTGAAAGCTACTATTTCTTGCAACACAGATTTTGCTTTAATACTCCATTATGGAATTGCCTTCAGAAATCTGGCAGACACATCCATTAATGTCAGCAAATCTGGATATGACTAATAGTTTTATGGAAAGCATCCTAAACAATCTATCATAACAAGCTTGAAAGGTTCTTCGAATCCGGGAATTGGCAACAAATGTACTGGTTTTATTACTGCCTGTGGGCAAGCTACTATTTGGCACATTTGACATGAGCAGCAAAATCCAATCACATTCTTACGGAGTCCAGACCAATCGAAGCGCTTTTGTGTTTTAGCCTGATTCTTCAACACACAAGGTGACCTCCGACTGGTTGTTCATGTGCTACTCATATTACACCCTGTCTGTATTCTCTTGGCAACACAATCTGTTGCATTTCAACCGTTTTCGTTCTGCAATAACTTGTCGTGGTCTCCCTCCGCGTATTCGCATTTTTTTTCCGCAAGATAGTAACACTCGGAATTACATCCTGAATTCTCATCTGAGCATGTACTAATATTACGTATGTTTTTCTGTCAGTCCTTTAGCCATTCAGGACTAAATACCGAAGTCTGACCTGCTACCTGTTCAGGAATTTCCTGCATCATGACATCAAACAAGCTCCCAGCTCACTGAACCTCAACTCCTTCATATTTCTACACTTAAGATTAGAAAAATATACCGTAGAATCCCTACAACGTGGAAACAAGCCAGTCTGGAGAACAAGTCCAACTGACCCAGCGAAGTACATCTCACCCACCCTATTCCCCTACAACTCAGCATTTCCCATGACGAATACACGTAATCTACGCATTCCTGAACACTATGGAAATTGAGCATGGCCAATTTACCTAACCTGCACAACTTTGCACTGTGCGAAGAAAACAAAGCAACTGGAGTAAACCCACACAGACACGGGAAGAGCATGTACATGCTGCACGGCCAAACGCCCGAGGCTGGTAACAAACTTGCCATGTGAGGTAGCAGTGCTAACCACTGAGCAACCTTGGTGCTGTCGCTTGCAACAGTGGGACTTTGTTGCTGCACAGGAAGAAGGTGTGGACTGCAGATGCGAGAGATCAGAGTTGCGAGTGCGGTTTGGAAAAAAACACAACAGGCCAGGCAGCGTCGAGGAGTAAAAGAATAGACTTTTCAGGCAAATTACCTTCATCAGAACTAACGCTGTGAGCAGACGAGGTGGAAAGACAAATGGCCGACAAGTCCTCCAAATCTTCTTCTCCCGGTGACCCCACAGGGACATTCTTAAACGTTTGTCTGAACTGGTCCTCACCCTCAAAAATGTCTCCTTTGAATCCTCCCACTTCCTCCAGATGAAAGGAATAGCCATGCACACCCGCATTGGCTCGAGACATGCCTATCTCTTTGTTGGTTACAGGGAACAGTCTATCTTCTGCAGTTACACCGGCACCAATCCCCACTTTCTTTTCTGTTAAATTGGTGACTGCATCTGCGCCAGCTCGTACTCGCACGACGAGGTTAAACTGTTCATTAACTTCACCAACGCAATCCACACGGATCTTAAGTTCACCTGGATCATCTCAGTCAACTACCTCGTCTTTTGGACCTGTCCATCTCCACCAACGGTGACGGTCTCAACACTGATATCTTTTACAAAACCACATTATCATACAGCTACCTGGACTGCACCTCCTCCCACCATGACTACTGTAAAAACGCTATCCCTCATTTCCAAATCCTCCACCTTCATCGCATCTGATCCCAGGTGGACAGTCCAACCACAGAATGAACCAGATGGCCTTCTTCTTCAAAGACAGCAATTTCGACTCTACATGGTAATGATAGCATCTAGCGCATATTTTCCACATCCCAGAACTTCACCCTTGAACAACTGCAACAAGGGCAGAAACCCTCTCCACCTCGATTGTCAGCTTCCACCCCACCAACGACATGTACACTGTATCATCCTCTGCCAGGTCCGCAACGTACAAACGGATCCCATCAACAGAGATATGTCTCCCTTGTACCCCTATCCGCTCTCCCGAACATCACTCCTCCGTGACTGGCAAGTATATCGCTGCCCACCACAAACGCACTCTCAACACTCAGCACCTTGTGCTGCTAGCACAGAACTTGGATAACCCGCGCCTACACCTCCTCCTGATCTTCATGGAAGGCCCCAAAACAGTCTTCCACATCCATCAGAGTTTTACTTGCCCATACACATATGTCATTTAGTGTATCCATTGCTCTTGATGTGGCCTCCATTCCACTGGGAAGACAAGATGCCTACTCGCAGGGCGCATCAGAGAACATCATCGGGACATCTGCACCAACCAACCCCACCGACACGTAGCCAAACATTTCAACACCCCTTCCAACTCTTCCGAGGGCATGCAGGCCATGGGCCTCCTCCATCCCCACTCCCGAACCAACCAATTCTTGGAGGAAGAACGTTGGGACCCTCTTACTACCGCTTCCTCATTTCCTCTCCAACACTTTATCCTCGTTCCCAACTTTCGACTCAGCACTGCCTGGATGTCCATCTTACTTGCTAAAAAATCCTCTCCACCCTCCTCTGTAACATGTCACCAATACCGCCACTTCCATCTGCTTATTGCACTCTTAACAATCTTCGCCCCAAGCCCCACCGCTTCCCATTTATCTCTCAGGACCCTCACCTCACAGTCTCATTCCTAATGGAGGGCTTTTGGCCCACACATAGATTATCGTTCTCCTCCGATGTTGCCTGCCCTGCTGTGCTTTTCCAGCACAACACTCACGACTTTTGCTATTTCACAATCTGGGAAAATTCCAGGATTTTTTCATCAAACTCATCAATTCACTGATGTTCCTTTGGCTTATGCACCACAAGGTACGTCACTCGCTTCTCAGATCCTGCCAAGTAATTTCCAACAACACCCTTTATTCCTGAATACACACTCTGTCAATCATTGTCACTGTTTCTTCATTAGACTTGATTGGCCTCACCAACATGATCCTATAAATGGGGAAAGTTGAATTCCTTTCCATTTATTTCACCAAATTCCATCGTCTCGGGCAATCTGTCAGGAAGAGTGCGAATAGTTCCAGCTCTCAGCATTAGTTACTGACCAGATACTATATCGCTTAAAAGTTGAAATTATTTCCCTTCTGTCCATGATTCTTCCTGAGTAAACATTGCCCACAGAGTTGACTCTTGATCGAGATCAGGCTTTAATGCAACACCCAGGCATCGTATATGATGTGCACTCGCGTGCTGCTCTTCGAGTTTTCTTCTGTTTTGTTTATCATGTCCACTAACGCCACTGGTTTTGACTCTTTCACCACATCTTTTCCCATAGAGCCTTTCTTCAACGACAGGCACTGTGACATTGGGTGAAAAACCTGACTGCAAGAAAAGCAGTGCCTTTCCCAGTGCCTTTCTTAAACCATTGGCAATATAATGTTGTGTTCAACTCCATTAAAGTGCTAATACATGAGACTTTTCAACACCTTTCCAGCATTTTGCTCTTCTTTATTCACCTGTCGCAAACTATTCCCGGTTTGATTCATTCTTTACTTGGCAATGAAGGTTACCCCCTTCTCCAAACGTCTACACAGAATCAAATTCCTAATGGAACTTCGCCTTGGACGCAAGTGCATATTTATCTGCCTTCTCTGCCGTTCTTCTCACTTCCTGAACTTTCTGCTCATCCACATATGTGTTGTTATGTCTGGAAATGCGTTTCTAAACTCCTGCAACAGAAACATCTTTTTCAACTGCATATGTCTTATCTAGTCTTTGTTTACTCCTGCAGGACCTGATCAGGTGTACCCGAGAACTCTGTGGGAAGCTAGAGAAGTTATTGCTGGGCCTCTTGCTGAGATATTTGTATCATTGATCGTCACAGG
>NC_057717.1:79128400-79141032 GCF_004010195.1 Chiloscyllium plagiosum | reverse complement strand
GCCTGACCTCGGTGGTGGGCAAGTTGTTGAAGGGAATCCTGCGGGGGAGGTTGTACATGTATTTGGAAATGCAAGGACTGATTCGGGAAGGTAAACATGGCTTTGTGCGTGGGAAATCATGTTTCACAAATTTGATTGGGTTTTTTGAAGAAGGAACAAAGAAGATTGATGACAGCAGAGCAGTTGATGTGATCTATGTGGACTTCAGCAAGGTGTTCGACAAGGTTCCCCATGGGAGACTGATTCGCAAGGTTAGACCTCGTGGAAAACAGGGACAACTAGCCATTTGGATTAAGATCTGGCTCAAACGTAGAAAACAGAGGGTGGTGGTGGAGGGTTGTTCTTCAGACTGGAGGCCTGTGAACAGTGGAGTGCCACAAGGATCGGTGCCGGGCCCTCTACGTCTTGTCATTTACATAAATGATGTGGATGCGAGCATAAGAGGTACAGTTAGTAAGTTTGCGGATGACACAAAAACTGGAGGTGTAGTGGACAGCGAAGAGGGTTACCTTAGATTACAACAGGATCTGGACCAGATGGGCCAATGGGCTGAGAAGTGGCAGATGGAGTTTAATTCAGATAAATGCGGCGTGCTGCATCTTTGGAAAGCAAATCTTAGCGGGACTTATACACTTAATGGTAATGTCTTCGGGAGTGCTGCTGAACAAAGAGACCTTGGCGTGCAGGTTCATAGCTCCTTGAAAGTGGATTCGGAGGCAGATAGGATAGTGAAGAAGGTGTTTGTTATGCTTTCCTTTATTGGTAAGAGTATTGAGTACAGGATTTGGGAGGTCATGTTGCGGCTGTATAGGATATTGCTGATTCCACTGTTGAAAATATTGCGTCCAATTCTGGTCTCCATCCTATCGGAAAAATGTTGTAAAACCTGAAATGGTTCAGTAAAGATTTCCAAGGATGTTGCCAGAGTTGGAGGATCTGAGCTACAGGGAGAGGCTGAACAGGCTGGGACTGATTTCCGTGGAGCATCAGAGTTGAGGGGTGACCTTATAGAGGTTCACAAATTTATGAGCAGCATGGATTGGATAAATAGGCAAAGTCTTTTCCCTAGCGTCAGGGAGTCCAGGGCATAGGTTTAGGGTGAGAGAGGAAAGATATAAAAGAGACCAAAGGGGTAACTTTTTCCACGCAGACTGTGCGACGTGTATTTAATAAGCTGCGAGAGGATGTGGTGGAGGCAGTTACAATTGCAACATTTAAGAGGCATTTGGATGGGTATATGAATAGGAAGGGTTTGGAGGGATATGGCCGGGTGTTGGCAGGTGGGACTAAATTGGGTTGGAATATCTGGCTGGCATGGACGGGTTGCAGCGAAGGGTCTGTTTCCATGCTGTACATCTCTATGACTCTAAATGGGTCTATAAAAATTACTACGTTCAATTATTTCGAATTGAATGTAAGTCTGCCCTCGTTCCTCCAATATTTTTCTGAACCACTGTCTACACGCTTCTGCTACACATTGACTGCCACTCAAAGTCGCCTGCTTGAATATCCGCATAACCTCTGCCCCGAAACACAATCATACTCCTAAGAAATGCTAACACACCGTATGCCTTCAGAACAATCTGATCGACCTGGATGGCAACTTTCAGGAATCTATGTACATGGACAACGATATCTCACTGTTCATCAACACCTCCATAAATCTTATCATTATCTCAGGATTCTGCATTCCTGTTACTCTTTCAAAAGTAGATCACCTCATACTTGTCCGTATTATACTCCATTTGTCATTTCTTAGCTCAGCTCCACAGCTTCTCGATGACCCTCCATATCCTGCAGCACCCTTCAGCGTTATCCACCACTCTACCAAACTTACTTTCATTGGCACATTTATTAATCCATCCTTCTCAGCGCTTAGTCATGTCATTTTGAAAAATAACAACCAGCAGTTGCCGCAAAACAGTTCGACTCTTACCTCAACTCCAGGAAGAACATTGCCCATCAACCACCTTCTTTCAGCTCCCCAATTTCGGATCCAGATGACTAAATCACCCTCAGTCTCATGCTTGGATAATTTGTGCAATAATCCAACGTGGGGAAACCTACCAAGTACCTGACTGAAATCCATATACACCACATGAACAGGTTTACCCTCATCCACCTGTTTTGTCACGGTCTCGAAAAACTCAATGAGGTTTGCGAGGCACGAAATGCCTTCAGAAAACCGTGTTGACTAACTCTAATCAAATTACGACTTTCGAGATAATTGCAAATCATATCCTGCATAACCTTTTTCAATACTGTACCGACAACTGAAGTAAGGCTCACTAGTCTCTAATTGCCAGCACTTTCTCGACTCCTATTCTTGAACTAGGGAACAGCGTTTGCTGTCCCCCATTTCTGCCACTATCCTGCAGAAAATGACGACATAAACATAAGAGACAAAGACTCTTCAATCTCTTCTCTGGCATAGCAGATAATACTAGATTAAATCCCGTCTGGCACAGGAGCGCTACATATTTTCACGCTTTCCAGAATGTCTAATACGTCCTCCTTGTGATCCTCAATCCAATCTAGTCTAGTAGCCTCTATCCCAGTATTCTCCTCAACAAATTGTCGTTTTCAAGTGTGAGTGCTGACAAAAAAAAATCATTTAGCACTTCGACTATTTCCTCTGACCTCACGCAAGAGTTCCCACTGCTAATTGTTGAAATATCTATAGTTAGCCTGATGATTTTCCTTGACCTATCTGCCAATAACTTCTCATCCTTTCTCATGGCTCTTCTTAATTTCGGACTTTACTTTCTAATCTGTAACTCTCAATCGCCCTAACTGAGCCTCCACATCTCATCCTATCATAAGCCCTCATCTTCCTTTTGACAAAAGCATCAACTTATTTAGTAAACCACGTGTCCCTGACATCATTCCCTCAGTACACTCACTCCCTCACTGTCTCATTTAGTCTGTCATTTTCACGCAGCCTATCTCTCACTCTCTCATTCAAAGTCTCATTCACACGACACTCTGATATTCGCCTTTCCCACGGTCACAGTAACGCCCCCACTTTCACGCTCATTCTCTCAGTCTCACTCAATAATTCGTAGTCTCACTGTCCCGCACTGATTGATTGATGAGTTTGGGTAAATGGATTTCAGCACATTCTTCAGTTGCTATCTGAACCTCGTCTGGGTCACGGCATAAATCACTGTGTTTGTGCAGCAACTGAGGAGCTGCAGCATGAAGGACAATTCCTGCATAAAGCGAGGGAGATTCATAGAGTCATAGCCCAACCACCACATCCGGTTCCATGTAGAATACACCATTAACGTTGACCATAACAGAATGAAATTGGCCGAGATAACAAATAGTAAAATAATGGATTTCTTTCGATTTCGCATTTCTGTGTCACATTGAACGTCTCCATTGGTGTGAACCAGAAGTCTTCTGCGGGCTCTGCTGGTCACTATAATGTGTCTGACTGTGAAAGCATTGAGTAACAGGATCAGGAGAAATGGGAGAGTTGGATTGAAAAGGTGGTGGAGGATCTCGAATGTGACCCAGGCACGGGAGTAATAAACAGCGACTGTTGCCTCACAAAACCAGGGGGAATTCTCCAGCACATACTGAGCTGTGAACATAAAATACCAGAAAATGTTCTTTAAACAACTGAACACGATCACTGTTCCGAGAATGACAGCCGCCGTTTTCTCCCTGCAATATTTATTTTTCAGCTTTTGCCAACAAATGGCCACATAACGATCAAAGGTGAAAGCGACGGTGAACCAGACAGAACAGTCAGTGGCTGCATAAAGCAGGACGGCGTGGATATTACACAGGGGAATGTACCACAGGAAATCAAACTGTTCATAGTAAACAATGGGAATATGTCTTAACATCAGATCGAGGAGAATGACCAGTAGATCCGCCGCTGCCATGGCCCCCAGATAACGACTGACACATGGAGACAATCCACAATCTTTATAAAGCAGGACATAGATCGTCACTAGGTTAACTGTGAGGAATGAAAACAAACAAATTACACATCAGCCTGGAGGCAAAGTAACCAGTTTGATGAAGGACCCCACGAGATTTTCAAATGTGCCACTGTATTTAGAAATTAATTGAAATAATTGGAGATAAAATAACAGCTGCCAAGTTCTGACTTACATACAGAAATGCGAGAAAAAAACGTAAGAAATCCTCGCTACCCAAATACATAGATACAAATCTAATAAAAAGATTTTTTCCAGAACATTCCCACACACTCAGGACCAGACTACATTTTCATTCCAGCTCCGAATAGGGATGGATAAAACATTGCCATTCATGTTTAACAATAACAACTGAAAACATTCCAATAGCATCTTCAACTCGGAACACCATTTCCTGCAGATTGAGGGGAATGGAATTTTGTGTGAGTTCAGATGATGGAGAACATTTGTTCAGCAGCTTTGTAACGGGAATTGGGGTTAGTACAGTGATAGAATCATGGTGCTGAATCTTCGATTAATTTGTCTCATTGACATTTCCATTGAGAGTGACAGAGGTATCATGTGCACGAGACCGAGCTTGTCTTCTGGTGCAATCTTATCAATCTCACGTCAGTAGCTACCCACCCCAACTCATGGTCACCCTCTGATTCAATGCCAGCCTGATTCTCCCACCAAGCATTATTAGCGCTACTCGCTGTCGCCCAGATTCCGCTGGATATTCTCTGATCGCTTGTGCTGGTGGCATCTTTAAAATCCCAATGGACGACAGTTGAACGTCTCTGGTCAAACCTGCCCTGTACGTTTCAGCTGAACATGGCAGGTTAGGGTCAAATACACCTCAATTTTTCGACCGCAGTTCTAAGGCCCTGGTGGATGTGCTAGTACACAGGAGGGCCTTTCTCTTCCCAGAGAGGCCACACCACCAACCAGACCAAGCAAGTTCTATGCTCACCATCTAGCTTGGAGCAGTATCTGCAGTCGAAAGAACTATCCAGGAATACAGGCAAGCATCAATAACCTTCCACAGTGCACTCTCTGCTCCCTCACATTGATTTGCATATCTGTTATAACACTAATCCTCGAACAAGGTTAATGCTCCACCACTTTCACTGCTGCCTGGGGCACCTTCTCTCTATGTCCTGCACAGTAACGAGAAAAGTTAGAGAATAATTTCACAGAATATCAGTTACAGAATGTTCTGGAGAATGTCGCTTCCTGGATGATGTTGACTATAACATGTTGCAGATAATTTTCCAAATAATACCCAAGTTCAGGAAAATGACAGTCTCACAGTGCATAACACACAAGCGGGATGAGCAGAGTTTGATTTTGTTTTTCCAATCACATGCATTACAGTGCACCATGAGGCCATTCATCCCTTCCAACCTGCTTCTCCATTCAATAAGATCGGACTGTTCGAATTGTGTTCCCGTCTACATTTTACAGGAACTTTCAGAGATTCAACACTCTGGATTCCTATCCTTCACCGAACGATATGAGGATACATTTCTAATCGATTTTCTTTCAAGAATGGTTTCAAAATCCATTTCTAATGAAGACAGAATTTCCATATAATGCATTCAATCAGCTTTATACTTTTATGCAATAATAAGAACACTTTATACACCCCAACTAAAAATGCTCACTTATTTCATAGATATTAATATCCAAACACAATTCGTATTTCTGATTATTTCACTTCTCTTGCCTTATTGTATTCAGCCAAAAACAAAATCTCAACACTTGTCTCATTATAAAGCAATTTCTAGCAGTTTGTTTTTGTTCTGGGCCACTATCCTGTTCCGTTATCTTTTTTGGAGCATCGTCAAATGTTTCTATTGTCTTTTGCGTTTGACTATTTCTGTCCATCGCAGTTATGTAATCTCCCACGCAGTTGGCTGGATATCTGGTTTGTGAAGCAGAGGGAGACTAACAGTGTCGGTTCAATTCCCCACACTGACAGTGGTTACCACGAAGGACTCGGTTTCTCAACCTGACCTCTGCTCTGAGGTATGCTGATCCTCAAGTTAAACCGCCTTATCTCTCTCTAATAAGAGATGAGCCTTATTGTCCTCTGCGAACACACTGACATTATTCTGCAACTGTTATCATTTTGTACTTTTCTCTGCATTAGCATTTTTTCGATTGTATTCTTGGTGTTCTGATCATCCACATTTATCATTTTGATCTATGGTCCGAATTCTCCACACTGCAAATTGCTGCCAATTTCATGATAATACTTAACAGTCCATCAATTGATCTGTCTGTGCCACAAACATATTTAATATCACTGCCTCCAATGCTGTCTGGGGAAGAGATTTCGAAAATTTAACAACATTCTGAGAAAAGAAGAAGAATCTCCTCATCTCTTTAATAAATAGAAGATTTTTTAAAAATTACTTTATATCTACCCGCTAGCTGTACTTCCAATCAACTTTGTTTGGAGTTAATACTGCTACATCTCTACTCATTCCGAATGAGAACGCATCCAGAGGCTTCTGTGTCAAGGCTTATTTTGTATTCTTTCCTGATAAGAGATGTTATTACATTGGGTGGTGTTCACAGATGTTTAACTTCTCTTACTCCTTGATTGAATGTTTTATATTATAAAGGCGAAACCGGCTACCCTTTAAATAAGAGGTGATCTCATTGAGCCATCAAAAATCTTCAGTACAATGGAACAGGGGGAAACCCAGTGGATTTTTGCATTGTTCAAACTTGTCATCATTTTCCTATAATTCCTACAGCGAGGTCTCAGGACATTCAGACCGTCGAGTCGTCACCGACACTTTAAAAGTCATCCCATCTCGGTTCATTCCCCTATGTTTACCCTGTAACCCTGCATTTCACATCGTTAAACAACCTATCAGACACGTTTGAATACTGAGATGATATTAGAGCACCCTGAGAAAACCAACACAGATATGTGACAGTGTGAATATTCCTCGAAGACTTTCAACTAAGTGTATCTTTGTTGTTGGAAGGCAGCAGTACTCACCATAGAGCTATCATGCCACCCCAGTAGGTCCGACTAGTATTTGCTGCTGACTAAAGATATCTGACTTAGTTGTCCCTGTCACTGAAACTGAACCAATCTGAGCCCTGTATCATTGTCCATTTCACCAAAGTGGTTACATTCAAAACGTGTTGTGACTAGTAGGAGTGGGAGTCAAAAAAAACATAACCACATCTCCAAACGCATTCGCAACAGGGATGAGGAGAAATTTGCATAGTGGGAAATCATTCAGTGCGAATTCTCTTTCCGAGAAGTTTTTGACAATTAGATCGAGATCGGCATTTCTTGATTTCCAGTCGATCGGTGAATCCGGGAGAATATGGTATTGACAGAAAAATGCAGCTGTGAGAAAAATGGGATGAGCCACGTATTTACTCATTGAGTAGTGTCAAATTGTATTTTGAATCTTTTTCGCCCTTCAGTCCTATGTTCTCAAGTTCCACTCAGACTTTCGGAACTGCTACGCATGAGCATATTGAGGACACTTCAATAGTTAGTTGTAGGTCGGAAAACTAACGTGACAAACCAAGGTTGGTACGGCACGCCACTCCAATCCCTCTTTCTATTTCTTTCCGTTCAAGACAACATGCAGAATTTGAAACTGCTTCTCAACATCTACTTCATCAAGTCATGTCTGTTACTTGTATTTCTCAGAAATATCACCCTTCATTAATTTCAGCTACATTGTGTAATCGACTAACGTTTTCAGGTTTTTTTTTTTCTTAATCAATCAACATTTTTACCACCAGGAACCAGCCCAATGAAGGAAACTAGTTACTTGCTGCTCCAGCATACTAACACACTATTTCATTCATACACACACCCCAATCACTTTGAACTGCAATGGTTTTTTGAGGGGAGTCCGCTCCGTTAAATAATATCCAGCCTTGTGTTTTTCTCTGTGTCAAAGTCCACGGTTTCATCCTTTAATTTTGCAATAAACACCATCTGTCAATCATTTACCCAGTCACTGTTCTTACCTTTATTCTCTTTTAGGTTCCTTATGTCCAAGTTCTACCAGTTTGAATTCTTCAGTTTGTGATTGAATATTCTCCTTAACAGCTTCTGCGGTAAGTGGGTGGTTCGTCTTCTTAACGAGGCCTTTTCTTTGAACAGAAACAACCATTTCTGGGAGCTATGAAAACTCCCCTTATGTATGTACAATTGTACATCAACTGACTTCACCCAGATACATTATCACAATCGGCTTTAGTACAGACATCTGACAAAAAGTACAATCTAGATGCTAGGTTCTTGTCAATTATTTATTGGGAGATTCCAATTGTTGCTGAACATATGATCAGCTGAGTGTGACTCTATCCTTGAAATTTCTCGATTTCTGTCACTCTTGTGCCAATTGTGTCACATTCCAGTGAGAAGCATCCGAGATGATCTCCTCTTCCCTCTATCAAGAGATCCACATCATTAACTGAGATGGGCAGGGTCTTCTGGTGTAAATTACACATCTCCTGATATTCAGCCCTCATTCTTTCCCTCATCACCAGGAGAATTATAGGGATCCCCTTGTCCTCATTTCCACTGTGCTTGAATCCACAAAGAATCACCACCCGTTACTACCACCAACTATATCGGGACAGCATCATCAAACACAGCTGTCAACACCACTCCTCGCTGCACATTCCTGCAGCTGTCAGCATTTCACAGAGGCCATTCCCTCCGTGACAACCTCCAACACCCTGAACATGGAATACAGGGAGAACCAGTCATTTGGATACAGAACTGTCTCAAAGTTAGAAAACAGAAAGTGGGGGTGGAGGGTTGCTTTTCAGACTGGAGTGTGACCATTGGATTGCCAAAATGATCGGTGCAGGGTCTTCTACTTTTTGCCATTTACATAACTGTTTTGGATGCTAGCATAAGAGTTACAGTTAGTAAGTTTGCATATAACACCAAAATTGGAGGTGTAGTAGACAGCGAAGAAGGTTATCTCAGATTACAACAGGATCTTGACCAGATGGGCCAATGGGCTGAGAAGTGGCAGATGAAGAATAATTCAGATAACTGCGAGGTGCTGCATTTTGGGAAAGCAAATCTTAGCAGGACTTATACACTTAATAGTAAGGTCCTGGGAGGTGTTGCCGAAAAAAGCGACCTTGGAGTGAAGGTTTATAGCTTCCTGAAGGTGGATTCGCAGTTGGATAGGATAGTGAAGAAGGCGTTCGGTATGCTTTCTTTTATTTGTCAGAGTATTGAGTACAGGAGATGGAAGGTACAGGACTGTACAGGACACTGGTTAGGCCACTGTTGGAATATTGTGTGCCAATATGGTCTCCTTCTTATCGGAGTGATGTTGTGAAACTTGAAAAGGTTCAGAAAAGATTTCCAAGAATGTTGCCAGGGTTGGAGGATTTGAGGTATAGCGAGAGGCTGAACAGGCTGGACCTGTTTTCCCTGGAACGTTTGAGGCTGAGGGGTGACCTTATGGAGGTTTACAAAATTATGAAGGGCATGGATAGGATAAATAGGCAAAGTATTTTCCCTGGGTTCAGAGTGTCCAGAACTGGAAGACATAGGTTTAGGTTGAGAGGGGCAAGACATAAAAGAGACCTAACGGGCAAATTTTTCACAAAGACAGTGGTAGGCACATGGAATGAGCTGGCAGAGGAAATGGTGGAGGCTGGTATAATTGCAACATTTAAGAGGCATTTGGATAGGTATATGAATAGGAGGGGTTTGGAGGGATATGGCCGCGTGCTGGCTGGTGTGACTAGATTGGGTTGGGATGTCTGGTCGGCATGGGCGGATTGGACAGAAGAGTCTGTTTCCATGCTGCATATCTCTATGAATCTATGACTTCCACATTCCTCCATGGCAACTTCCCATGCAATTTACTAAGCTGGCACATGTCCATTCACCTTTGCGCTCTTCACTGTCCAAGTCCCCAAATACAATTTTGAGGTGAATCAGCATTTCACTTGTACTGTTGCAATCTAGTCTCTTCTCATTGCTGCGCACAACTGAGCCTCATTTACATTTGCAAAGTCAAAATTTGCATGATTTGAGGACCAATTCCCCTTTGTCTGAAGGCACTTGCAGCGTAGGTTGGTACCTGGGACTTCGATGTTGTGGCTATTACGGAGACATGGGTAGAACAGGGACAGGATTGGCTGTTGCAGGTTCCAGGTTTTAAATTTTTTAGTAGGGTCAGAGGTGGGGGTAAAAGAGGGGGAGGTGTGGCATTGCTTGTCAAAGATAGTATTACAGCTGTGGAAAGGACGATGGATGAAGACTCGCCATCTGAGGTAGTTTGGGCTGAGGTTAGGAATAGGAAAGGTGAGCTCACCCAGTTAGGAGTTTTTTACAGGCCTCCTAATAGTCCAAGAATCATTGAAGAAAGGATTGGGAAGGTGATTCAGGAGATGAGTGACAGTAATAGGGTGGTTGTTATGGGGGACTTTAACTTTCCTGATATTAATTGGGAAAGCTATAGCTCAAGTTCATTAGATGGATCAGTGTTTGTCCAATGTGTGCAGGAGAGTTTCCTGACAATATGTAGACAGGCCAACAAGAGGTGAGGCCATACTGGATTTGGTTCTGGGTAACGAACCAGGCCAGGTGTTAGAATTAGAGGTAGGTGAGCACTTTGGGGATAGTGACCATAATTCGGTGATTTTTACACCCGTGATGGAGAGGGATAAGTGTGTACTACAGGGCAAGAGTTATAGCTGGGGTCAGGGAAATTATGATGCGGTGAGGCATGACTTAGGATGTGTGGCTTGGAAAAGTAGACTCCAAGGCAAGAGTGTAAATGATATGTGGAACTTGTCCAAGGGGCAACTATTGAGTGTCCTTGATAATTAATTACCTGTCAGGCAGGGAGGAAAGGGTCATGCGAGGGAGCCGTGGTTTAATAAGGAATTGGAATCCCTTGTTAAATGGAAGAGGGCGGCCTATCTCAAGATGAGACGTGAAGGTTCAATTGGGGCGATTGAGAGTTATAGGGTAGCCAGGAAGGACCTGAAGAGAGAGCTAAAAGCAGAAAGGAGGGGACATGAAAGGTCCTTAGTCGGTAGGAATAGGGAAAACCCTAAGGCTTACTATAGGTATGTTAGGAATAAAAGAATGACTAGGGTAGGAATAGGTCCAGTCAAGGATAGTAGGGGGAAGTTGCGTGTGGAGGCGGAAGAGATTGGGGAGACACTGAATGAATACTTTTCTTCAGTATTCACTCAGGAACAGGGCATTGTTGTCGATGAGAATACTGAGGAACAAATAAGTAGAATGGATGGCTTTGAGGTATGTAGAGAAGAGGTGTTGGAAATCCTGGAAAAGGTGAAAATAGATAAGTCCCCTGGGCCTGATGGCATTTATCCTAGGATTCTCTGGGAAGCAAGGGAGGAGATTGCAGAGCCATTGGCCTTGATTTTTATGTCCTCTTTGTCTACAGGAGTAGTCCCAGAAGACTGGAGGATAGCAAATGTGGTTCCCTTGTTCAAAAAGGGGAGTAGGGATAGCCCTAGTAACTATAGGCCGGTGAGTCTCACTTCCGTTGTGGGCAAAGTCTTAGAGAGAATTGTAAGGGATAGGATTTATGCACATCTAGATAGGAATAATGTGATCAAGGATAGTCAGCATGGTTTTGTGAAGGGCAAGTCATGCCTCACAAACCTTATTGAATTCTTTGAAAACGTGACGAAGGAGGTTGATGAGGGGAAAGCGGTAGATGTGGTATATATGGATTTTAGTAAGGCGTTTGATAAGGTTCCCCATGGTAGGCTACTGCAGAAAATACGGAGATATGGCATTGAGGGTGAGTTGGAGGTTTGGATTAGGAATTGGCTGGATGGAAGAAGACAGAGGGTAGTAGTTGATGGCAAAGTTTCTTCATGGAGTGCCGTCACTAGCGGTGTTCCGCAAGGATCTGTTTTGGGACCATTGCTGTTTGTCATTTTTATAAATGACCTGGAAGAGGGGCTAGAAGGTTGGGTGAGCAAGTTTGCAGATGATACGAAAGTCGGAGGAGTTGCTGACAGTGAGGAAGCATGTGGCAGGTTACAGCAGGATATAGAGAAGCTGCAGAGCTGGGCAGAAAGGTGGCAGATGGAATACAATGTAGCTAAGTGCGAGGTGATTCACTTTGGGAAGAATAACAAAAAGATGGGGTACTGGGCTAATGGTCGGATACTTGGTAGTGTGGATGAGCAGAGGGATCTTGGTGTCCATGTACACAGATCTCTGAAAGTTGCCACCCAGGTAAATAGTGCGGTGAGGAAGGCATATGGCGTACTGGCTTTTATAGGTAGAGGAATTGAGTTCCGGAGTCCTGAGGTCATGATGCAGTTGTATAAGACTCTGGTACGGCCGCATCTGGAATATTATGTGCAGTTTTGGTCGCCATACTATAGGAAGGATGTGGAGGCACTGGAACCGGTGCAGAGGAGGTTTACCAGGATGTTGCCTGGTATGGAAGAAAGATCGTATGAGGAAAGACTGAGACACTTAGGGCTGTTTTCATTAGAGAAAAGAAGGGTTAGGGGTGACTAGATTGAGGTGTACAAGATGACTAGGGGGTCAGATTGGGCTGACAGTCTGACCCTTTTCCCGCGTATGGAGTCGGGTATTACAAGGGGGCATAGCTTTAAATTAAGGGGGAGTAGATATAGGACTGATGTTAGGGGTAGGTACTTCACTCAGCGAGTCGT
>NC_057717.1:79112107-79128267 GCF_004010195.1 Chiloscyllium plagiosum | reverse complement strand
GTTAGGGGTAGGTTCTTTACTCAGCGAGTCGTGAGTTCATGGAATGCCTTGCCAGTAGCAGTGGTGGACTCTCCCTCATTATGGGCATTTAAGCAGGCATTGGATAGGCATATGGAGGATAGTTGGCTAGTGTAGGTTAGGTGGGCTTGGATCGGCGCAATATCGACGGCCGAAGGGCCTGTACTGCGCTGTATTCTTCTATGTTCTATGCTCTATGTTCTATGACTTTTTCATTGCTTCCCGTTTCAATAACAGACCTTGTTCTCATGACAACATTTCTTACTGGGCTGCTGCAATGTTCCAGTGAAGCATAGGACTACCCGTGGCCATCGCTTGCACACTAGACTCCATCGGACTCTCACTCATTTTCTGGAACAGCACATTTCCATCACTGATACCCGGGATCACCCAGAAGCATCACTTTACCAGGAAAACAGGGAGACATGATGAGGTTAGATTAGATTACTTACAGTGTGGCAACAGGTCCACACCGACCCTCCGAAGAGCAACCCACCCAGACCAATCCCCTACATTTACCCTTTCACCTAACACTGTGGGCAATTTAGCACGGCCAATTCACCTGACCTGCACATCCTTAACCCGTGAGAGGAAACCCACGCAGACACAGGGAGAATGCGCAAACTCCACACAGACTGATGCCCGAGGTGGGAATTGAACCCGGTCTCTGGCGCTGTGAGGCAGTAGTGCTAACCACTGAATCACCATGCCACGGACGGCATGAAGGTGTTGTGGATTCAATTTTACCCTGGCTAGCAAAATCCTAGCAATTGTCAAAGCCATTGAGAATAAAATACATTAATTTAAAGCAAGACCTACCTTCCAGAGGGAACTGAGATACTGCTGCATGATCTGTTTTACGGAGATACAGCTCATTCCTGCTGCACCTGACTGTGTTTTATATTCTGAACGTTTCTCAATGTATCACATGGAGTGCGTGGTGATCTCCGGTAAAGCAAGAGTTAGTGATATCTGTCTCCTGATCAGTAACTCCCAGTGCTCAAATGTGGAGACCCTCATTAGTTACTCTTCCTCAGACCTAGGTGTTTGGACACAAACATGTCATCACTCTTATCTGACACGCGAATTGAAATCCATACTCCTGACAGCAGTCGACATCACAGGCATTGCAGAAGTTCAAAATGAAACACATGTCATTACAAATTCACTTTATTCGGAATAATGGAGGTTAGACAATTTTCTAAATGGAAAAAAGCTATCAGGAATCTGGAGCATAAAGTGAATTGAGAGTCCCTGTCCAAGGTTCGCTTAAGGTAAATTTGCAGGTTGAGTCAGTAATTAGGAAGGCAGATATGAACTTGTCACCTATGTCGATAGCACTTGGATACAAATGTCATGACGTCCTTCTGTGGCTGCATAAGGTTCTTAACCTGTCCTTGCAACAATTGGAAGTCCCCACCTGCTTCAAGAAGGCCAGCATCATCCAGGTACCACACAGAATGCATGTAATGTTTCTGAATTAATATCATCCTGTGGCTCTCACTTTCATAATTATGATGAGCTCTGAGAAATTAGTTCTGTCTCATATCAAATATAGCTTCTAAGCCTGACGTTATCCCAAGCAAGAGGTTCGCGTTACATACCGTCTCCCACGCCCTACACTATTCACTGGGATATCTGAATATCAATATTATCTACATCAAGCTTCTACATTGTGACTACAGAACTGCCTTACAACACTATTCTTCTGACTACCACTCTGAGACCGAGATGGCTGCTCGACCATCTGCAATTGCATTCTTAATTCTTGACCACAGACCAAAAGCAGTATAATGAGCCAACGACACTTTCTCCACGATAATCCCCCATGTGGGCGCCCCGCAACGTTATGCACTTAGCTCTTTATTATATTCTCTGAATCATCCTGACTGTGGCCAAGTTCCGTTTGAACTTCATCCAAAAGTTACTTTTAGGCTGGATATCAAGTAATACCGAGACAGAACACAGAAAAGGGTGTGTTTTGTGATGTGATGCAATCTAACAATTGTTACCTTCGTGTCACCTAAACTAAAGGGCTAATCATCAATTTCAGGAAGCACGGAGTCGAACGCACCACCATCTCCACCAATGCAGCTGAGGTGGAGATAACCGATAGAGTCAAATACCGAGGGAAGACAATCATTGATGTTATATCCTGGGCCTTTCATGTCAAATCGACAGCTAACAGTTCGCAACGAATGGACATAGAAAAAGCTTAAGTCAATGAATATTCGTTTGGCAGCCCCTTTGATTCGCGTTGCATGCGGTGGCAAATTAGCTTTTTGTAATTGGCTCTCTGGTAAGTCATTTTACTCATTTCAAACTTGCTGATCATTGAGATCCAAGGCTTGTGGGCACCCAGTCTTCATAATGTTTTTTTCTCAGATACTATCTTCCGTTTTGAGGTTTTTCACAATGAATAGTATATTTAAGTAGCATTTTCCATTGCACTTGCACCATCTTAACTGTCAATGAATTGTATACTTGTCCACTGCTTCAGGAACTTTTTTACTTTTCTCAAGAATTTGATTTTTGTTCATTCCCAAAATAGTGGTGTGGTTACATCTCATGTTATAATTCTTCAGCTAACAAATTGTGTCTCAGTGTGTTCATTCAATCCACATTTCAATGTCTGCTAATCTCTATGTTTGCTCCTCTCTGTGGTGATGAGGGAGGGTTTCATGATTTTCCTTTCTGTCTGAAACTCATTTGAATCCTTTCGTCAAATGCTTCTTTTTTTTATTATTGTGGAGCAAGAACTATTTCGGAATCTATGATTCTCTGAAGAATATTGACTAAAACCTACTTTTCATAGTGTAACAGATTAATTAACTAATTTTGGGGAGACAACTAAAGAGGTTGAAATGTTCTTTTGTTTGTCTTGTGCGTCAAAACCTGCTGATGATCTTGAGGTTACAGAGATACTATTGCTCTTCTTGTGTTATATCTACGCGCCCTATCTACTATCAGAAATGTTCTGCTGCATTTGCTTTTGGCAACTATCAATCCTGTTGTGCTTCACAGTCATGATTGTTCCTAACAGAGACTGAGGGACATTTCACCGACAGATGTGATGACATGCTTGTGAATACGAACAGAAAGGCTTTGCCAAATGCAATAAAATTACACATCAGTGCACATAGAAATTATGGATGGATGGGCGTTTTGTGTCAGTTTGGACACAATACGTGGAGTATTGACTCAGAATTGAATCTGCAGGATGAGATCAGGACTGTCAGCAGCAGGTTATGGATGTCATTAAGACTGTATTTCATAGCTCCAGGTTCAAGTTGTAGATGGGATGAGCCAGTAAAATATATTATGGAGGTGCTGTCATTACAATTATGAATAGTCCAGATATGATTTCAGAAATCAGCTCATTTTCAAAGGGATCATCACAGCTGCGCCTTATCTCAGCAGCAGATGTTGTTTAGGCATGGGATGGAGTTAAGGAAGGAAACCCAGTTTGCAACCAAAACAGAAGGCAGCGACCTGCTGTCTAATAATATTTAAATAACAAGAGCAGGGATACAATGGATCATGATTCAAAGATAAAACTGTATCAGTCAAAACAGAGACCCACGCTGGACAGTGTCAGAAGCAAAGAGGGAGAGTGTGGATGAACAACTTCACAAATGTGGTTTGTATTGGTTTGGAGAGTTAATAACTGAACTCAAAGTCTCAACAGGAATAACGATGGAAACGATTATAGAGTAAATTAAAAGAACAGTAATACATTTAGAAATGATTGCTCGAAATAATAATGGGCTTTGAGACTTACCAGGGGCACCAACGACAGCCAGGATAGGATAATAAAAATGTTGAATAATCAGAAGTGACATTTGGATCCACCAAAATAATGCTCGATTATAATATGTCAAAAGATACCAAACAACCTCAGATAAACCTTTGGCAATTGTTTGAACATTCCAATCAACGGTTCTTCCAGTTTGCTCCATTGATTCTACATTCAAATCTATTGCTCTCGGACTCTGATCTCACTTCTCCCTCCCTCTCGAGCTGTTGATGCCTGCTAGAGCTGTCAGTGATGGTGCACTCATACTGTGGGATTCCACATTGAATGGAATGGATTTATATTAAAATATGGAAACTCTCCACTGGGATGATTAGAATCCATTGAGACTCAGAGTAATCACAGTCACTGAACAAACAGTTTCGACAAACGTCTTCCTCACTTCACTTTTCTTCTCATAGTAAAACAGAGCATTTTCTCCCTCTGGATAGAATGGATTTGTGTTGCTGAACATTCAACCATAAACACTCCAAAGTATTTCAATCTTCCTTCCTTGTATATGGGAGTAGTGCCAGGAATATGCACACGTTCCAACCCATTGTAAAATAAAACAGGGAGTAAATAATTGACCAACTGCATAAAGTGACTACACAGGATAATGTCTGGCTACTTTCGCAATATTGTGTACAATTCTTCTCTGCATCCTATTGGAGACATGTTGCGGAATTTGGAAGGGTTCAGACATGATTTCGAACAATATTGCCAGATTTGAAGGGTGTGTGCTCTTGGGAGATTCTGAATAGGCTGTGTTGTTTTCCTTGGAGGAACAGACTATTATAACAATCATGAAGGGCAAGCATACGGTCCACAGACATGGCCATTTCCATGGGAAGGGCAAGTCCGGATCTAAAGGGGAACGATTTAAAAGGGACCTTTGGGACAAGTTAAAATATGAAGAGGATATGACATATATGAAACAAGCTGACAGAGGAAGTCATGGAGACTGGGATAATTTCAAAATGTTAAGATACATCTGGATGATTATATGACTTGGAAAAAGTTTTACAGAATATGTGCCAATTGCTGTAAGTTTGGACAGACAACAATATTTATTGTTCTCTGCCTTTATGCAATCCTGTTCCTTGTTTTAACAGCCCTATCAGGTATTTTGTTTTCACAATCTTGAGACATCATTCAGAACATTGAGACTGCTGTGCAGAGACTGGAAGAAGCAATTATGTCCCCATGTGCCTGTTACAGAGGGATAACAGGAGGCCATTCAGCTCACCATCGCCTATTACAGTACGATCTGAAGAGGCAGAAAATTGGAATGTTGGCACATTTTAAAAGAGGAATATTTGAAAGATAAGGAAGAGTTACTGAAAATGTATGAGGTCTTAATGAGACGATACCTGGATTACATAATCATAGAATGTTAGAGACCCACAGTTCATAGATAGAGGTTTTGGTCCAAGCAGGTCCATCCCAACGAAAATATGTGTCCACGCTCATCCCATTTCCTTGCACTAGTCCCATATACTTTTAATCCTTCAATTTTCAACCAATTCTCTTTAAATGCTGTGAATGTAGCCGCTTCAAACACTTCAGCTTACAACTTAGGCCATAAGCGTACCGCCCACTGTGTAAATATGTTGCTTCTCAGTTTCCCTTTTATTCTTTCCCCTCTAACCTTCAACCGATGCCCTCTATTCCTCCATTCCCCAATGCTGGAAAAAATGTCTGAATGCATTCGTCCTATACATGTCTATCATTATTTTATGCACCTGAATAAGGCTCCCGTCATTCTCCTATGCACTAAAGAAATATGTCCTAAATTATCCAATCTCTCTCCATAACTCAGACCACTGAGTCCTGTCAACATTTCTTCTGCACCCGTTCCGTTATTCCAAGTGTGACCTCACTAACGTACTGCATAACTGACAAAGCACTTCCCAACTTCTTTACTCAATGTCATGCCAGATAAAGAACAGTGTGCCAAAAGCCTTCATCACTGCCCATTATACCCGTGACTCCACTTTCAGAGACCTGTGAGACTGAACACCAAGGTCCTTTCGTTTCACGACACTAATTAAGGGCCTGCCATTCACCATGAAACTTCTACCTTGATTTGAAACTTCTTCCAAAATGCAATACCTCAAACTATTATATATTTCTTAGCCCACTCGTACTTTTGGTCAAGGTCCTGCTGCAATTTCTGATAACCTTCCAAACTGTCCACAATTCCACCTATTTTAGTATCATCTGCAAACGTACTAATCACTCCTTACACATTTTCATCTGAATCATTGATATCGACCACCGATAGCACTGGCCACACACCGACTCCTGAGGCACTACACTACTCACAGGCTTCCATCCCTTCCACTATTACACTCTACTACCTATCCTCAACCAATCGTGTATACAAGTTTACAAATCTCCCTGGATTTCATGTGATATCACCTTCCAGAGCTAACCACGTGGAGCCTTATCAAAGCACTGACTGAGATCCGTATGGACTATTATTTCCGCCCGTCCCTTGTCACATTTCCTGGTCAGTTTCATCAAAGAAATCTTACGCATTTGCGAGTTGGGATCTCCCACTCACAAAGCCAAACTCGTAATCAAACCCTGTCTTTCCAAATGCATGTATTTCTTTTCCCTTGGAATGTTCTCAAGCAAGGTACTCACGACAGATGTTGGCCTTAGTTCTATAGTTCCCAGGTTTTTCTTTGCAATCTTTCAGCAAATGGCACAACATGGAATCAGAAGCGAATACTATTCGACTATGAAGCGGAAACTCGGGAATGTTAGAATCATGGAGATAGCATTACCAACGAACGAGTAGGCAGAGAGTAGATGAATGCAAAAGAACTGGCGGCCTGAAGTGCAAGCACTTTAGTGCAAGGAGCATTGTGGGCAATGCAGATGAACTTAGGGCTTGGATTTGTGCCTGGGATTATGACATTATTGCGATCACAGACACTTGTTTGAAGGAAGGCATAAATGGTAACGAAGTGTTCCAGGATATAGACAGGACAGAGAGTGAAGTAAAATGGGTGGAAAGGTTTCATTGCTGATCAGGGATGACATCACGGCTGTGCAAATGGAGGGCACAATGAAGGGCTTGAGCAGTGAGGCAATATTGGTAGTGCTGAGAAATAAGAAGTGTACATCGTTGAGGCTGTATTATAGGTCTCTGTACTTTGGCCGTGGAGTAGAAGAGCAAGTAGGTAAACAGATTATGGAATGGCGTAGAGACAAAATAGAGATGGGGGTGGGAGATGTTATTTTTTTCCCTACATTGACTGGAATATATTCATGTCAGCGGTCTGGAATGGCCAGAACTTGTAAGGAGCGTCCATTAAAGTTTTCTAGAGCAGGATGTCAACAGCCCGAGAAGAGAAGGGGCCATATTGGACCTGGTGTTATGGAATGAGCCAGGCGAGGTGGTACAATTTGCAGTGGGGGATTTCTTTTGCAATAGCGACTAAAATTCTGTAAGTTTTAGAATACTCGTAGACATAGGTGAAAGTGGACCGAAGGCAAGAGTGCTAAACTGGGCGAAGGCTAATTACATCTAAATTCGGCAGGAGCTCCGAAAAGTGGATTGGGCGCAGATATTTGAAGGGAAGTTATATTTGATATGCAGGAGGCGTTCAAAGATAGATAGAGGATAGGCGTGCCCCTTTGAGCAAAGGGATAGGAAAGGCAAGATTCGTGAAACGTAGTTGACAGGAGAAATCGTGCGACAAACCAAGAAGAACAGGGAAATGTATGCAAGGACCAGGCAGCTAAGAAAAGAGCAGGCCTTTGTGGTATATCGGCAGAGTAGGGCCAACCTGAACTGAGGATTCAAGCGGGTAGAAATGAGTCATGGAATGAATTTCACGAGCAGAATTAAGGAGAATCCCAAGGCCATTTATTCATATATTTGAAGCAAGAGGGTAACGGGAAAAAGGGCTGTTCCACTAAACGATAAGTAAGGAAAGGTTTGCATTGAACCTGAAAAAATGGCTAAGATTCACAATGATTACTTTGCATCAGTGTTCACTGAGGAGAGGGACATGATGAATGTTGAGATTGGAGATAGAAAATCGTTTAATCTGTACAACGTTGTCATAAGCAGGGAAGGTGTGTTGAATAAGTGAAAGGACATTAATGTGGACAAATCACATGGACCAGATGGGACCTGTCCCAGGTTTCTGAGGAGGTCGAGAGAGTAACAGTTGGGGTCTTGACAGATTAGTTTGTCGAATCCTGAAACACAGGTGAAGTGCTGGAAGATTGGCGAGTTGCTCATGTTGTCCCCATGTACAAGAATGATCGTAGGGACATTCCAGGTAACTACAGACCAGTGAGCCCGATGTCAGTGGTGGGACATTTGCTGGAAAACGTACTGAAGGATAATATATATTTATATTTGGAAAATAGTGGCTTATCCCTGATAAGCACCATGGTTTTGTGCAGGACAGATTGTACCTTACCAACTTAATCGAGTTATTTTAAGGGAGTGATCAAGTTGATAGAAGAAGGAATGGTTGTAGATGTCATATACATGGACATAAGTAAGGCGTTTGGTAAGGTTCCTCCGGCAAACTAATGGAGAAAGTGAAGGCACACTGTGTGCTGGGTGCTCAAGCTGTGTGGATAAACAACTGCTTGAACAAGAGGACACAGCGAGTAGTAGTTGCAGGGGGTTTGTCGAAATGGCGAAAGATAATCAGTGATGTTCCACAGGGATTAGTGCTGGGGCCATTGTTGTTTCTGAAAGACATAAATGATCTAGAAGAGAGCATTGTTGGTCTGATCAGTACGTTTAAAGATGACACGAAAATCGGTGGCGGCATAGCAGAAACACAGGCGACTGTCAAATAATACAGGAGAATGTAGATAGAATGGAGAGTTTGGTGGAGAAGTCGACGATGGAGTTCAATCCGGGCAAATGTGAGGTGATGCATTTTGGGAAGTCTAATTCTGGAGCGAACCATGCTGCAAACGGAAGAGCCTTAGGAAGAGTTGATGAACAGAGAGATCTGGAAGATCAGGTCCATTGTACCCTGGAGGTGGCTGTACTGGTGGTTAGAGTGTTCAAGGTGGCATGTGGCGTGCTTGCCTTCATCGGTCGGGTATTGTGTATAACAGTTGGGAGGTCATGTTAAAATTGTTCAAGTCTTAATTGCAGCCACATTTAGAATATTGTGTACAGTTCTAGTTGCCACATTACCAAAAGGCTGTGGCCTCTTGCAGAGGGAGCAATCAAGGTTTACGTTTTTGTTGCCTGGTATGGATGGTGCTAGCTTTGAAGAGAGGTTGAGTCGGTTAGGATTGTTTTCATTAGAAAAGAGGAGATTGAAGAGGGATGTTAATTGAAGTCTACTAAATCATGAAGTGTGTCGACAGGGTGGATAGAGTTAGGGTTTTCCCAGGTTGAAGGATTAAATAACGAGAGGTCACGCTTTCAATGTGAGAGGTGGAAGGTTTAAGGGTATACATGCGGCATACTTTACACAGATGGTGGTAAGTGCATGGAACGCGTTGCCAGCAAATATAGTAGAGTCAGACACGGTAAATTAAATTAAAGTGTGTCTGGACAGATTCAGGATTCGTTGGGGAGCAGAGGATACAGATGCTTAGAAATTGGCCTACCGGTTTAGACATTACATTTGCATCAGCCCAGGTTTGGAGGACCGAAGGGCCTGTTACTGGGAAGTTAGTTTTCTTTGTTCTTTTTTCCGTGCTCAGTGAATCAATACACTTTTTCCCGCACAAACTGTTTTGATCCAGAAATACTCCTGCATTCTGAGGATAGACCTTAGTATCTTCCCACGTGATATCCCTCACTGTGTGGGCCGAATTCCTGCCACCGTCAAACTGCCTCCGCAGCTGCTTCCAATCCTGAGCCATCAGAATGCTCCACTCTCGAGAGATGAGGCAGCACAGGCCAATGATGGAGACTAGGAATTTCCAGATCAGTGACAAATTCACTGTCATTTTGCATGTGTAAAACTCACTGCATTATCTTATTTCTGAGTTTGTTAATTTGTCTGTTTCCTCAAGGGATGTTGCCGACTCACTAGTCTTGCGAACTGCAAACTGTCAGGTCCATCACCTCATTGAAGACGGATGTTCCGCTGGAGAGACAATAGGCGGGAGGTCTGCAGACTTTTCTTTTTTAAATCACACAGCGGGTGAATTCACTCTCACTACATAGAGCAGAGAGCAAAGTAAGGGCTCGGAAACATGGGGGTAGAAGACATGCCACAATTGCTATTCTGGAAAGGGACAAAGTACAGAAACTTCCAAGACTCATTCACCAAACTTACACTACGTTTGGTTGTGCAAAGACAGTATAGGTAGTTCACAGTGATCAATCCAGACTTATGTTCACTGTGGAAGTATCAGTACAACAGAGGTGAAAGCAGATCTGCCACGAGAGACTGGTACCGCTGGGATCTTTCTGTTCTGTGTACCCTCTCCAGCACTGTATCGATGGCATGTCTATCAGACTCTTCAATCATTCTAACTTCTGTAACAGTGCCTATATCTGTAAACCCCTCCTCCCCAGAATCCCTCTACATATATGATAAATACTCCAATCCAGACGACCATCCATATCTCTATAGTTAGCTTCAGTTTCTACAACATGCCTTACCTCGGTCGTCTCATCTTCCAGTAACAGGAGGCATGGGGCCATGCTGAATTGAAAGAGACAATTCGCCCGAACTTGCCCAGACTGACCAGGATCAGTAAACTGAATGAGTCACATTTTCCAGCGTTTGGTCCACATCCGTTCGAAAGTTTACCTCTCTGTGCACCTACTGAAATATCTATCACATCTTGCGATTGTTTTTGTTTTTACCTTTTTGCCTGGCAGTTCCTTCCAGATAAGTACTTTGCTCTGTGGAATATATTGCACGTCAGACCCCTCTTTAAATCTTTGCATTCTCAATCAAGATTTGGTCATTTATTTTTGGACTGGCCTACCCTTGAAAATCCTTTTACGTATGTCCCGCATCAATTTATAAACCATTATAATGGCTACCTATAGACCTATTTGGCTAAGGGAATTACTCAGGATAATGTTAGAAATATCTCCGTGTACTCAATGCTCTGCCCAATGAAGTCACGTGTGCCAAATACGCTTTCACTACACTGTTCACATGTGATATCAAGTCAAAAGGAAATCGCAACTGTGCCCTTTGTTTCTCTCTTCGTTCCACAACGTTGCCCAGGGCCCTACTATTAACTATGCTATCCCTCCTTGATTTGTCTTAACAACATCGAACACCTGAGTTTTACTCCATTTTCTGTCCTTGGACGAATCGTCCAATTGATCAAGATACTCTGTGACAACTGTTCACTGCCCACTAATCTTGGTAGCCACAAGCATATTAATAGTGCCTCCTATCTTCTCAGCTAAATTGTTGCGATAAATGATGCACAAGAGTGGACACCTTTACGCTACAACGCTTGTACATGCCTCCAGTCTGAACAACAACGCTAAACCTCCACTTTCCGTCTCCTGCAATGAAGACAATTTTGTATCCAGTTGGCTAGCTCTCCCTGATCCTATCAAATTTTAACTTACTTACCTGTGTACCATGCTAAGCCTGTCAAAGTCCTTGCTGAAGTCAGTACAGACAATATCTATTGCTGTGCATTCATCTATCTTCTCGGTCACCTCTTCAATAAACTCAATCCAGTTTGTGAGACGCAAATTTACATGCACTACGCAGTGCTGACTATCCATCACCAATCCTTCTCTGTCCAGATGTGCATAAGTCCTATCCCGCAGAATCTGTTCCAACAATCATTCACCTCTGACATCAAGCTATTTGGTGTTTTGTTCCCTTGCCTTCCCTCGCAGCCTTTCCTAAATGGTGAAAACACATTATATTCATAGTCATACAACACGCAAACTGACCCTTCGGATGAAGCCGACCAGAATCGAAAGCTGAGCTCCTCCCAGCTGCCCCTGCCGTGCCCTTATTACTTTACAATGCTTCTAAAAGGTCGCATCTCAAACCCCAAACTCCAATGAGAAGAGTCTTAGCCTCACTAGCTTTGCTAAATAAGTGAAACTTTCCATGCCTAGCATGGAGAGCTGAAAGCTGTGCAACTTAATATCGTTCCTATTAATGGGCGATCAGAACTGGAAACAATATTCCAGAGCACGTCTATCTACACTCCTGGAAAAACTCAATGTGATTTCCTAAATCCTACACTCAAAGGGATAAGTAACGAAGACAAGTGTGCCAAGGCCTTTTTTAACCACCCCGTCTATACGTGATGCAAACTTCAACGAATTATGTGTCCGAAGTTCCTCTGTTCTATAACATAGCGAAGGTCTTTAACTTTAATTATAAGGTCAACCCACATTTGCTGTACCAAAGTGCAAATCCTCGCATTTATCCAGATTGAACTCCACTTCAGTTTTAAAACCATTCACCCATTTCATCAAGCTTCCTTTGTAATCTTAGAAAGCCTCCTTCACTCTCCACCATGCCACCCTCCAGTCTTCCAGCACATCACACTTCAATGTCAATGTACAAACATATCTGGTATGGCCCCATCAATCTCTTCCCTATCTACGCACAATTTATGAGATATACTTGATCAGGTCCTATGGGCTTCTCTACCTTTGTATTTTAAAACCTTCATCAACACCTCTTCTTAAAATGTGGAGTCTTTTAAAGTCATAAAGATGTACAACATGGAATGAGACCCTTGGTCCAAAACGTCCATGCCAATCAGATAATCCAGATAAATCTAATCTCAGTGTTCAGCATTTGGTACACGTCCCTCTAAACCCTTACTATTCATATACTCATCCAAATGCCTTTTGAATATTGTAATGTACTCGTCTCCGCTGCTTGAATTTCAGCTAATGCCGTCCATACACCACTGTCTGCATGAAAAAATCCCGTGGGCCCATTTAGAATATTTCCCTCTCAACTTAAATGTATGCCCTCTTGTTTTGTATTTCCAAACACCTGGGGAACAAAAAAAAACTTGTCTCTTTACCCCACCGATACTCCTCGTGTATTTATAACCCTTTGTGAGGTGACCTCTCAGCCTCTGACGCTTCATTGAAATTGCCCAAAACTCGTGAGAAGATTTGTAGCTCGGGTGCCCGTTGTTGTGGTTCTGTTCGCCGAGCTGGGACTTTGTGTTTCAGATGTTTCGTCCCCTATCTAGGTGACATCCTCATTGCTTGGGAACCTCCTGTGAAGCGCTTCTGTGATCTTTCCTCCGGCATTTGCAGTGGTTTGAATCTGCTGCTTCCGGTTGTCAGTTCCAGCTGTCCGCTGCAGTGGTCGATACATTGGGTCCAGGTCGATGTGCTTATTGATTGAAGCTGTGGATGAGTGCCATGCCTCTAGGAATTCCCTGGCTGTTCTCTGTTTGGCGCGTCCTAGAAAAGTAGTGTTGTCCCAATCAAATTCATGTTGCTTGTCGTCTGCGTGTGTGGCTACTAGGGATAGCTTGTCGTGTCGTTTCGTGGCTAGTTGGTGTTCATGGATGCGGATCGTTAGCTGTTTTCCTATTTGTGCTATGTAGTGTTTTGTGCAGTCCTTGCATGGGACTTTGTACACTACATTGGTTTTGCAAATCTCTTTGGATCTTCTTTAAACTTCTCTATTAAATATATTTCGTGTCGCCTTTTTGCGTCCATGATTTCCATCCGATGTGTATTGCTACACCCCTGATAATGCTGAACGGATTCACTCGATCCATCTAACTATACCTGATATGTACCTCGTTTTTCTTCATCAGCGCCTTGTCTGGCATCGTTTCCTAATTCTGTCAGCATGAGCCTATTTTCCAATAGGAGCATGCTGGCAGTCAATGCTCATTTTATCTCACTTTTCAATAAAGCCGACGAGCCAGACTTCGCTTTAACTGCAAATAGCCTCCCCAAACAACGTTTGAATGTTCAAGTCGAATACTATCAAGATTGGTGTTCTCCCATTTTAAAACTTTAACTTTTGTACCACACCGGTCCTTTTCCACTGTCGTTTTCAAACTAGTAGAATCGTAGTCACTTTGCCAAAGCGCTCCCCCATTAACACCTCAGTACATTTCCCACATTGTTTCCCAAATGGAGGTCAGTTTCCAATGAATCGCATCTCATTGATGAGCTAATCTTACTTTTTCATTCCAGTAATACAGCTTCACTGGGCAATTCCGCATGTATCTTCTCTCTAAGTAATGTGATATTTGACCTAATCTTGCCTCCTGTTCTATCCTTCCAGTAGCATCAGTATGTAGAGACATTGAGCTGCCAGTGCTGTCCTTACTCAGCTGTGCTTCTCTAACACACATAGAATCCCAATCCCATGTTCCGATTCATGCTCTGAGTTCATCTGCCTGCCTGTCAGGCTCCTTGCATTGAAACAAATGCAATTTAATTAATCAATTTCCCGCACAGCCTTCAGTGCTCTTGCGTGTCTTGTCTTTTTCAGTTGCTCTTTTGAACGCCTGTGAAAACTCGCAGTGCAGCAGGTGACAATCCAACAGCTTTATTTGGAAGTAAATTCTTCTGCAGTGCTGTACCTTGGTCAGGTAGTTAGACCATAGCTTATGGTACAACTTCTGTACCAGCCTCCAACTAATTTTGGGCATCACAACTGTTTTGGGTCCCACAGCCCTGCCAGTCCAGTTCAAGTCATCTCGAGAAGCTCTTGCAATTCGCCCTAACAGAAAATGATTTCTCCACCTTGGCTACCTGTGTTGACATCTTCAGGGATGAGCGAATTTCGCGAAGATTTATAGTACAGGTTGAGGTTCTGGATGAAGTTTTGCTCGCTGAGGTGGAAGTTTCACTTTTGCTGTTTCATCACCATTCTAGGTAACATCATCAGTTAGCATGGGGTGAAACACTTGTGTTAGTGCACGGCTTTCTATTTATGTGTTTAGGTTTCCTTCGGTTGGCGACGTCATTTCCTCTGGTTATGTCATTTTCTGTGGTTTTATAATTTCCTGTGTTAGTTTCTCTTTCAGAGTGTGGAAAATGGGGTCCAATGAAGACAGTCGACGGATATCTCAGTAACACACAAGCAGGCAAAACGCTCCCAGAAAACGTTAGCCACTGTCCCCTACATTAATGACATGGCAGAAATAACTGCCAGGCTACGCAGACCTCTTGGCAACATGGTAGCCCACAAACCCAATAACAAACTAAGCCAGCAGCTAATGAATTGAAAGACAATATGCAGTCGACAAGCAAACTCGTGATATTTACAAAATACCTTTCAAGAACTGAAACAAACGCTGCATTGGACTGACAGGATGAAAACTAGCCACCAGGGTACATAATAATCAACTAGCCACAAAAGACCTGACACACTTTCACTAAGTGCCTTACATACAGTTGAAGAACGACACCACTTCGACTAGGATCACATCCATCTGAGGACAAGACAAACAGAGACACGCACAGAAAATTCATATCAGCATGGCATCCCAACAGGCACTCTATCAACAAGCACATTGAATTAGACTCCATTTACCGCCCTCTGAGAAAAAGAACAGGAGACGACATCACCTCAAGAATTGACATTACCACACCAAATGACATCACTAACCAATGGAAACGAAAACACATAGATTGAAAGCATGTCACTAACAGCAGTGCTCCACTTGCGGCTCACTAATGATGTTCCCAGCATGGTGCCGAAACGTGTGAACACGAACCTTCGAGCTCAGCCAGCTAATTCGCATCAGAACCTTCAGGATCCTGAGGACTTGTTTACCAATATCCCTTTGTCCCTCAGTACGCGACATTGACCCACCGTTTCATAATTCCATCCTTTGCTTATTACATTTCCCTTCGCTTATTACCTCACATTGACCAGAATTAAACTTCACCTGCCATTACTCTGTTGAGTTTATCATCTGATTGATATCATACTGTAGCCTGAGACGATCTGCCTTACTGTGAATAACAAACTCATCATTCAGGTTATCTGCAAAGATGCTAATTATAACTTCAGCTTTCATGTCCAAGTTAATATGTTACAGAGTAAATGGGAATCGTTTCTAAACAGATTTCTGTCGTTCACCGTTGGTGAAACGATTTTAAACGGCAATTTTGGATCCAATTTACCGACTTCCCCTGGATCCCATGGGCACCTCCTTTTGGCAGTCATTTCATTTGGGACCTTAGTAAAGGCCTTAATGAAGTCGACAGAAACCACATCATCTGCATTGCCCTCATCATTATTTTTAGACACCACTTTAAAAAGAAAAGCTCGACCGAATTCATCAAATAGCACCTTCCTTTGTAATTACGTGGTCCATCTCTGTTCTTGAAAAAAGGTACCACATCAGTGAACCGCCATTCATTTTGCACTCCAACTGGGGCTAGAAACTTATTAAATAG
>NC_057717.1:79105620-79111744 GCF_004010195.1 Chiloscyllium plagiosum | reverse complement strand
GGCACAATTATCAATCTCCGTGACATTTCCCACCTCTGCAATGTTCCTTGCCACTGACCACCTCCAGTCACTACTCGCCTTCCTCACTCTCGAACATCCTGTAGCCACGAAAACCTCTGTGGCTGTAACATTCCTTGACTGATGGAATAATTTCCATTCCCTTCAACTATCCTAGCCAATCTATAGAATCGTTGCTGACCGGTAACCTCATCCAAGGACTATAGGTCTGACTATTACTAACTTCATTTATTCTCGGCAACCGACCCTAACTCTGTCTTTGTCAAGAGACTTCACAGCCCTCCCTATTGTTGGAACGTCTTCCATTGCCTCTAATGAATACCATCTAAGTAACTTTCTCCTGTTTCTACCTACCTCCTCCTCCTGTTCTGATAACCCCCGTGAACTTTGCGATCTGGTACAATCCCTGCGTCATCAGGTACAGGGTGGCACGGTGGTTCAGTGTTCAGCCTCGCAGCGCCAGGAACCTGAGTTCGATTCCAGTCTTGGGCAACTGTTTGCGTGGACCGTGCAAGATCTCTCCATGCCTCTGTTGATTTCGGCTGGGTGGTCTGATTTCCTTCCACAGTCCACAAATGTGCAATTGTGTGTATTGCCCATCGTGTTCAAGACGTGTGGAAGTTGTGGGTTAATCATGATAAATGTTTCTTTACATAGATATGTCGGGGACTGTGTCTGGCTGGGGTTTTCATCAGAGGCCCGAATGGCCTGTATCAACACGGTCGAGATTTTGTTCAGATCTTCCGAAAGTCCTATCAACTATTCTTGCCTGATCCTCAATATTCTCATTATCTCAGTAAACGCCTACAGACTTGCCTATGTCAGCTCTTCCAGTCTTTACAAAGCTCGACTTGACTGTCACCTCTCCCTGGCCTTAGAATTATACCTATGACTCTAAATTTCGCCATTCGTTCAAACAGTCTTTATCACTGATATCACCTGCTCCTCCTCGAACCATTCATATCATTGCAAAAGCTCACCAGAATTGTCTCAACTTCCCTTTGTCAGTCATGTCCTCCGATCTGCTCTACCTCAACAAAACAATGACGTCTTGTCAAATCTCATTGTAGCCTTAAATACGAATGATCTGTATAAGCTCATCGCAGACCTACCACCCACCCTGTGTTTCTAATTTCCTCCACTCCCCATAATATGTTCGATGTGAACTCTTCGAGATTCCGCCTCAGTATGGTCTTCTTCAGGAAATATAACGTATCCTATCCAGGTAAACCCTTTGTGCAGTCCCTGAAGCTCCTTTGACCAACATAACCATGCATTCCTTCGTACTCACATTCAGTCGCGACATTGTTACTTAACTGTGTAACCTTCTCCATGTAAACTACTTCACTCTCTCCAAACGTCCCTATTAGTTTAATCTGTTCCTTACCGATAACCCTTCCCACGTTTGAATTTTCCAGGCGCCACAACCCTCACTGTCTGGAACCAATCCTGTCTGAGAAACCGCTTTGTCTCTGTATTATTCTCCATTCCCTCAAGTATCCAAAAACTGCTGCAGCTCCTACTGCTCTCCCTCTTTCAGTCCGAAAAACACCATTAGTCTCTGGACACCACACAATCATTGTTATCTGTGTAGTCCTCTCAGGTCCCTGTTATCCTCTCGATCTGTCGAATCTAGTCCAATGTCTGTCATTTTCCGAATCCGTTTCCTACAAGACTCACTATCTATGTAAAATCCTTCAGTCGCTATCACCCATCCAGTCAATATAAGTTCTTCCAGTCTCTCATTCATTTACTAGTCTCCATAACTCTCTCTAGCTCTCTCCTATCTGTGTAAAGGTCTCCCTCCTCTTCAACCAACATTACCACAAAACATCCGCCAGTTTGTGCAAAGTTCCCTTGCCTGTGACTCAAAGTTGGCTGGCCTTATCTCCGGGAAAATCTGCCAGATGCCACACCTCCCATATCTAACTAACCTCCAAAAGCTTTCTATATAAATAAAGCTCTTCAGTGATGACTATTCTCTATTTGTCTATTTGTTCTCCCAGTCGACACAACTCTGTTTTTATCTCGATAATCTACTCCATTCCATGAAACACTCCCTGTCTCTGTAAATCAGCCCTGTCATTCAAACCTCATTATCCCTGAAAACTGCTACATCACTCGCTATCTCCATGAACTCCTGACGACCCTACAGCTCTCCACATTTCTGTGGCCTCCTGTGGCTTTAAGGTCCTTCCTCCCTTTGATATCATCTGTAGTCCCACAGACCTCCCAACCTCCGGCATCGGCTTTAATTCAGACAATTGCTGCCTCACCTCCGGCATCGGCTTTAATTCAGACAATTGCTGCCTCCACAACTTCGTCCATTGCTGAAAACTCTTCTCACTTGTATTACTTCGTTCAGATCACTAACTCTCCAGTTTCCTGAATCATCATCGTGTTTTTGCAATCTTTATATTTTTGAATGAAATGTTCCAGTCCTTAAACCCGACGTAAATCTGTGAACTCATCTATTCCCGAAAATAAATCCATACAGTGAAAACATAGAATGTCCCTAGAACCATTTCTCACGCCCCACCTTCATTCATCACCAATAGCCCTGAGAATTACTGAAGCCTCCTTTTGCCACTAAAAACCTTCTAAGGTCTGCAAAGCTCCCCCACTCTCTCAAGCACTTCTGGAGATCAATGCAGAGGAAGAAAGCGTTGTAGGGTCCGAGTCAAATTACGAACGTAGGATGAGTGCAGAACCTGGAAGCTGGTACAAATGTAGGAAGCGACGTAGATCCAGCAGGTGGTTATACGAAGCAGGAATCATAGCGCTTGCAGGATGTGATCGAGAATGGGTTGTGGAAACTGACGGATGTTATACTTTGAACCACTGATTTAAATTTTTCAGTTTAGACCATGCATTTCAACACCAAAATAATTTGGAGTTGCAAATGCACAACCTGGGATCTTTTTGAGCGGATTCTGGAGTTCCTGCAACTCTCCTTAACTCTGCACCATTTTCCCGTCGTGAGCACTCCCCTATCTCTGTGCCCTCGACTCAAATGTTTAAATTCACGTTCACTGGAATTATCACATCCTGCATTTGTAACAAGACAGTTGGAATGACAGCATGAACTGAAGCGAACAAATATGACCGATCTGTGATGAGGAGGTTGACGCTGCAGAGGGACCATGGATGGGAAGTGAATACATATATCTGTTGTCGGGATTTCAGCAGAAGAGTCAAAAAGCCAAACAAGGTCCCGTAACGTTATGAGGAATCTCTGAAGTTAATATGTTGGTGAGACAACCAAGTAAATCTGAAGATTAGAATTGGGAGACTATTTGGGTGGAGCCAAGAAACAGCAAGGGGTAGCAATCGTTATCAGGCTGCAGTCATTTCCGAGATGTCTTTGATGTAGGGGAGAGTGGCTAGCGTTTCTGGGCACTTTGCTTCTGCTTGTTTGGATTTGTTGCTGAGAAATCGACAAACTGTGTTTATTGAGTACCAAGACTGCCAGACAATCAGACCGCTTATCATCATGGTAGCCCACAAACTCACAAGCACACTAAAACATTGAAAGACTCTATTCAGATAACAAGCAAAACAACTGTCATTTACAAAATACTGTGCAATAACTGTTGCAAACAATAAATTAGACAAACTGGCAGAAAACTAGCCACGAGCATACATGAACATCAATTAGCCACAAAACGACATGACCCTCTCTCACTTGTACCCCTGCATAGAGATAAAGAAGGACAGCACTTCGATTGGGACAACATATTCATCCTCGAACCAAACAAACAGAGACATACACGAGGAATCCTTGAAGCATGGCATTCCAACTAGAGCTCTATCAACAAACTTGGACCGCATTGAGCATTCCTGAGAAAAAGAACACGGAAAGATGTCAACACAGGCAATGACATTACCAGCACAAAGAAACACATGCATATAAATAAAAAGCAGGAAATATCAGCAGTGTTTTTACTGCTGACTTACTGAAGATAATACAGAGTACGGTGACGAAACGTCTGAAAATGAGCCTACCAGCTCAGCGGGCAAACTCAGCCAGAGTTAAAAATCTTTTCAAATCGCGCTAGACCCCCTTCTATTAGCAATCAAATTGTCTTCCCTTCTCTGTCACCTGCTGAACCGGTCAGCTTACTTTTTTAGAATGACCCACAACAACTCCAAGAAGATTTGTGCAGTCAGTCTGAAAACAAACATTGTTAGCCTCGCAGTAAATAGGGAACATGCTATAAGGTATTATAAAGGATAGAGTCATGGTCCAACACAACAGAGTCTGGCCTGTTTTCCCAAACTGTCAACCAAAATGTCTATTTACGCCGAACTTATTCCCCTGCACTTGGCCTATATTCTTTGAATCCTTTGCTAGTCATGTATTCGTCAAAAGGCATTTTAAATGTTGTTAATCTACTCGCCTCAAGCATTTCAATTTTCATCTCATTCCGTATGCTTAGCACACTCTGTATGAAAAAGTTGCCCCTCAGTTTCCCTTCTATTTTTTCCCCTCGAACCTTAAACAGATGTCCTTTCGTCCTCAATTCTCCGACACTGGGAAAAAGACTGAGTGAAATCACACTATCTGTGTCTATCTCTGATATTCCCTCCTCGGTCTCATAGAAAGCTCTCGCTTGTCCAATCTCTCCATGTATCTCAAACCATTGAGTCCCCACCTTCCTTGCAAATTTTGTCTGCACCCGTTCCATTTTTATAACATTTTTTTGTGCAGCAAGGTAACCAAAACTGAACACAATGCAACAAATGTGGTATCACCAACATCCTGGATAACTGATGCCTGACTTCCCAACTTCTAAATTCAATGCGTGACTGATGAAGGCAAGAGTCGCTGAAGCCTTCTTCACTTTCCTGTCTCCCTGACTCCAGTTTCAAAGAACTCCAAGTTGCCTCTGTTCCACGACACTCCTTAAAGCCTGTCTACTCAGCATGAAACTCCGAACTTGATTTGAATTTCAAAATGCAAGACCTCAGACATAGTTGTGTGAGACAGCAATTATCATTTCTCGCCCCACTACCCGGAATCATTAAGGTCTTGCTGCAATTTCTGATAATCTGCCTCACCGTCCATAAAACCACCTATTTCAGTGTGTTCTGAATAACTACTAAGCATACGTTGTAAGTTCTCGTTGAAAACATTGATTTAGATAGCAAACAGTTGTGGGCCTAGAAAGGAACCCCGAGACACGCAACTAGTCACAGAATTCTACTCCCACAGGCATCATTCTACTATTACCCGCTGCTTCCCACTATTAAGCCAATTGTGTATCCAATTTACCAACACCCCTCGATTCCAAACGATCTAACCTTCCACAACAGCCTATCAGATGGAACCGTATCAAGGACCTCAGTGAAATCCATATAGACTCCGTCTAATGCTCCATCTTCATCACACATGTTGGACACTTCAACAAAGAACGCTAACAATTTTGTGAGTCATGATCTCCTTCTCACAAAGGCAAGCCGACTACTCCGAATGAAACCCTGTCTTTCCAAATGCATGTATGCCTTATACCACAGAATTGTCTCAAGTAAAATTCATCCACTTTAGACGTCCTTCACCTCTTCATAACTCATATGGACGATCCCCAGGATATGACCACTCATTTTCCTATGTTCCCAAGTCTTCATGCCTTTCTCATGGTAAATACGGGGGAAAACACATTCATTGAGGGCATTGTCCACGTCCTGCGGTTCAACACATTTGCCTTCACTTTAGTCCTTGATGGGTCATTTTTCTCTCTTTAATTCCAGGATATGACCACTCATTTTCCTATGTTCCCAAGTCTTCATGTCTTTCTCATGGTAAATACGGAGGAAACATATTCATTGAGGACATTTTCCACGTCCTGCGGTTCAACACATTTGCCTTCACTTTAGTCCTTGATGGGTCATTTTTCTCTCTTTAATTATTCTTATTTCTTAATTTACCGAAAAACAAATATTTTTGGATTCATGCAAATCTTCTCAGCCATGATTATCTCATGTTGGTTTTGTGCCGTCCGCATTTCCGTTTTCAATAAAGTCCTGGAACCACTCTATATTTGCAGGGATTCCTTCGATCCCAGCTGCCTGTACCTGAACCAGGCCTCCTCTTTCTTCTGATCAA
>NC_057717.1:79102270-79105120 GCF_004010195.1 Chiloscyllium plagiosum | reverse complement strand
ACAGAGACACAATCCAGCATTTCAGACAGATGTAGGAATATTTTTCATTCATAGGGGATGAATGGTCAGTTAGAGAAGGCTCAAAGATAGAAACATTTCAGCCGTAATCAAACGGCAGTGCAGACTCGATGGGCTGAATGGGCTAAAACTGCTCCATTTCTTTGGCTTTTGCGAAAAATTGGTATCTGGAATTGTTTTCAGGTACTTTCAGTGGAGACTGAATTGATAAGTATTTGATAGTCGAGGGTTAATGGAAATGTGGACAGGTTTGAGAGGTTGAATGGTCTTTTTCTGCAGACGAAAGTGAGGACTGCAGATGCTGGAGATCAGAGTCAAGATTAGAGTGGTGCTGTAAAAGCACAGCAGGTCAGCAGCTTCCAAGGAGCAGGAAAATCGAATGTTCGGGCCCGAAACGTCGATTTTCCTGCTACTCGGATGCGTCCTAAACTACTTGCTTTTCCAGCACCACTCTAAACTTGAGTCTTGGTCAATATCTGTTCCTGATTGTTGTTGGCTTGTGCCTCAAACGTGTGGAGATTGATTTGCAGGGAACACATTTGAGAGAACATGACCATTCCCATTACAGACTGTGAAGGATGTTCTTTTCTGTATCGATTTACCGCTCGTTGAGGATTCTTGTTGAGGGGTCATTGGAATCTTTCCACTGCTTTAAGCAAAGGCAATCACCAAAATACCAGGAGGAAACAGCACTGTGAGCAGCTTGTTTGGGCAGAATCATTTCATAGGCAAAATAACATTCAGCACGATTGATTTCTCTTCTCTCCCATGTTTTACTCTTCAACCCCTAACCACGATGCAGTTACAGAGGGACAAGAAGATCACATTCATCCAGCCAAGATTGTTACCATGTGATGGAACAAAACAATCTGCCCCACTCAGGAGTTATGCAGAAATAGAATCAGCTATTCAGCACTTTGTGCAAATACACGCACAGGACTAGGCAATCCAACCATTCTAGGCTGCTACGTAGCAACAGGGAAGCACTGTTTAGCCAATCTGAAATAGACAACAGGGAGAAACGAATATTTTCAGGTTGGAAAGCTGGAACCTGGTCGAGTGTCTCAGGATTCAATGTGAGATCAACTATTTACATTCTATCTAATTGATATGGATAAGGGGACTGATTGTATTGGAGTTCAATTAGGTCATTCACCAAGGTAGTCAAATCATTGGACACGGAGAGACTGCATTGGTACATAGACAGGTGAGGTTAGAGGAGAAAACGTCAGCAAAGATTGTATAATTTGGTATATGGGAGTTTGTGCTGTGTTGGAAGGATCAAATAACCTTGAACTACATATCCTACTGTCACTACTCCCACTTCCCAGAACCCCGAGGTGAGCATCACTTCCGAAAATGACGTCACACCCATTCCACCCATGGCCTTGCCCCCTCCAGTCACAGTCTCCTCTTCCACTCTCGGCTCTAGCCCCATACCAGTTCCGAGCACCCAGCCCAGCCGAGTTTTCACTTCCCTCTCGATCTCTCCTTGAGGACAAACGATCTGTCCTCAGCAGATGCTTTATATTCATCCCTCTCCACCCACGCATCAATGAATTCAATACACATTTTGATGTCGAACATTCTGCTGCCTCCACTTCCGAGTTTGCTTTTTGAATCAAGATTCCAGCTTACCTTCGGAGTCTCCCTTCACCCACGTCCAACAAACCCCATCCTCGTGGACACCCCGTGCCTGTCTATTATCCACCCTCGACCTCTTCTTTCCAACAACCACTGAGACATTAACCGCCTCAACAGTCCAAAATACCCCCTCACTCCAACCTTTCTCTCACACAATGCGCAGTCCTCCACTCCCTGTTCCAACCCGCAAACACATCTTCAAACCCGCAGAGAAAGAGGGGGGAAGGGCAGTGGTCCATTGGCGTACTGTCCTCTATGCCGCCAGGTGCCAACTCGAGGACAACTGCTCCTACCGACACCTTGACCATGACCACTCCAAACCATCGTCTCCAAACCATAATTTCCCAGACGATACTTCAGGGGAACTCCCATGCATAGCTTCTAACTTCAATGTTCGGGTACCGAAGTATTCGACCTCCTTCCCAAGATCCACAAGATTGAACTCCTCTGGCCGACAGATTGTCTCAGCTTTCTTTTGCCCCAGCGAATTTATCTCCACCTACCTCGATACTGACAAATCCCTCCGGTCTAGGAACTCCCCATATGCGGTCAGGACACCACCCATGCTCTCCATCTCCTCCATGATCTCCGTTTCCTTTTCCCAATCGTCTCATTTTGACCATGGTCATCGAGTCGCTCCACACCTCCACCCTCCATGATGATGGCCTTCAATCCCTCCGTTTCGTCCTCTCCGACTCCATACAGTACCATTCCACTAACACTTTTATTCGTTTGGCTAAACTGGTCTTCACTATCAATAATTTCTACTTAGAATCCTCTCACCTCCTCCAGACTAAATGGGAAGCCATGGGCACTCGCATGGGCCCCTGCTATGCCTGTCCCTTGGTCGGCTACGTACAAGTGTCTACCTTCTGAAGTGACACCGGCACCACTCCCACCTGTTCATCCACAAGTTTGATGACTGCTTTGGCGTCACCATGTGCTCCCACAAGGAAGTTGAGCACTTCATCAACTTCAACAACACATTCCACTCAGAGCTTAAATTCAATTGGACCATCTCTGACACTTCACGCCCCTTCCTGGACCTCTCCAGCTCCTTCAACATTGACCGTCTCAACACTGACATTTTTTGCAAACCCACTGACTCACAAACCCACTCATCTCCCATCACCAATTGCTCTAATGTAGTCGGTAAAGGGACAATGATGGATCATTTCTTTTCGCAGG
>NC_057717.1:79097873-79100482 GCF_004010195.1 Chiloscyllium plagiosum | reverse complement strand
TTCGTTGTGCATATTGGCACCAAAGCCATACATAGGAAAAAGGCTGAGGATCTAAAAATGTTATCAGGGTGAATGTTGAAAGCAAGAGGAGAGGAATAGTAATCTCAGCATTACTACTGGTGCCACGTGCGAGTGAGGCAAGGAATAGGAACCCATTGCGACAAACCTTGTGCAGGAGGGAAGGCTTCAGGTACATAGATCATTGGGGTACTTCCTGAGACCTGAACATGAATTATGGGTTGCCTTTAAACTGGACGGGCCCCAATATCCTGGGAAGGAGAATTGTTGTGAGTGGTTGGATAACTTTGTCCCACTGAGACAGGTAAGGAATGGAAAGCTCGGATGACAAGACAAGAGGGTCTTATCGACAAGACTAAGAAGGAAGCTTGGTTAAGGTTGAGGCCGCAAGGTTCTGATACAGTTGAGAGGTTACAGTGTAGCTCGGAAATAACTCAAAAATGGATTGCGGAGAGCTTAGGAGGTGCAATAACAATCCTTGGTGGGGTGAATTTGGAAAAACCCAAGGCGTTCTATATTTACGTGAGGAGTAAGAGAATGACTAACGAGAGAGTAGGGCCGATTATGGATAGTGGAGGGAACTTGTGCCTGGGGGCGGGAGAGGTAGGGTAGGACCGAAATGAATGTTTTGTTTTAGTATTCATTCGAAAGAGATACGTTGTTGTCAGTAAGAATACTGTGGAACTGGTTAATTGGCATGAGTAGATTTATATTAAGGAAATTGATATGCTGGAAAATCTAGGAAGCAAAAAGAAAGGTAATGCCCCAGGGCTGGTCCATCTGTATCTAAGTTTACTACGGAAAGCGACGAATGAGCTTTTTGCTCCTCTGGCATGATCTTTGCTTCCGCACTCTCCATGGGAGTAAAAACGAATGATTGCGCGGAGGTGAATGTTGTTTTACTGTCCAAGAAAGGGAATAGGGCAATCCCTGCGAAATACAGATTTGTCAGTCTTACTTCTGTGGCAAGCAAGGATTCTGACAGATAGGAATGATGACTACTTGGAATAAAATAGCTTGCTTAAAGATAGTGTGTTGGGCAGTTCATGCCTCATAAGCCTCATTAAGTTCCTTGAGAACGTAACGAGACAAGTTGATGAACATCAAGCATCGGATGTGGTGTATATGGATTTCAGTCAGGCATGAGATGAGGTTTCCGAAGATAGGCCCATGGAGGATATTAGGAGATGTGGAATAGAGGAAATTTTCACTGCTTGGTTACAGAATTGTCTTGCCGAACAAAGACATCGAGTAGTAGTGGATGGAATGTATTCCACCTGGAGATCAGTGAACGGTGCTCTTGAGCCTCGGTTCTTTGTAGTTTTCACAGATTTATTGGACGAAAAAGTGGAAGTATGGTTTAGTTAATTAGCGGATGACACAAACGTCAGTGGTGCTGTAAATAGTGTCAAGGGTGCAGAGCTGGGGGGAGAAGTGGCTGAAGTCGTTCAACCTGGATGAACTCCATCAGGGTTAAAGACACGATTATCGGCCGCGTGGAGGAAAAGCTGATCGTGGGGTACATGGACATAGATCCCTCACCATTGCCAATCAAGTTGATCGGATTGTTATGCAGGCGAATGGTGTATTGGGTTTCCTTAAGGGGGAGAATTTGTTTAAAAGGCGCGAGATTTCGGTGCAGTTCTACAAAAAACCTGGTTAGACCATTAGACCACAGTTGGAATATTGTGTCCAGTTCTGGGCGCCTCGATATTGGAAGGATGTAGATGATGTATATGCTTTCGAAAGGGTTCACAGTTTTATCAGAATGCTGCCTGAGCTTCATCCTGAGTAAGCACAGGCTGTAAACACTGGAGAGAAGAAGGAAGAGACGTGACGTCATAAAGCTGCACAAATTAATGAGAGACAAAGGTGGAGAAGACAGGCAGAGACTTTTCCCGAGGGCCGAAATTGCTGCAACCAGGTGCCATAGCTTTAAGGTGATTGGAGGAAACATGAGGGGAGATATAAGAGGATGATTCTTTGCACAGAGAGTGGTGGGTGCGTGGCATGTACAGCCAGAGGTGGGCATAAAGTCAGTTACATAACGGACAGCTAAGGGACTGCTGCACTCGCACCAGGACGGCAGTAAGACGAGGTGTGTGTAGGTGAATTTGACCTCACATTAAGATAAATGTTTGGCACAGCACGGTGGTCCGAAGATGGTGTGCTGAACTCGATTCTATTTATTTTTAAATTGTCTGTTCTTAACAGGAACAAAGAAGCTAGTGTTTTCGTTGACTCTCAAGTAATTGGTAATGAACGCTAAGTGATAAATTGCAAATTTTATTCTGTAATGGTCTATATATTGTAGTATCTTTTAACTTGCTATGAAAAGTATTGATGCAAAACTATGAGGAATACTCCCTCAGTCACAAATCACGTTTCTGATGTTATTGTGGTTCCATTCATGAAGCAAGGTCTTACATTTCTGAGACTTTCGATAAACCTGTAAAAACATGAACTAACTTGGAATTTTTAACAGGTCATATTCATTCATGGGTTTTGGAGCCACTGGTAAGCACCGAGTTTATTTGTCATCTCCAATAGCAATGCAGCAGCTGACAGAAAGCTGTTTTCTTGAACTGGTT
>NC_057717.1:79090956-79096849 GCF_004010195.1 Chiloscyllium plagiosum | reverse complement strand
AAACCTAATCCAATATTAATGACATATAAGCGTTATGAATAAGGTATACAGATGGGGCAGAGTATAAAACCAGAATTCATCTTCATGTCCAAAGTATTATTTGTGGCTCTCTCATAAAAATAATCTCAACTGCATCACACTATTAATTCACCGAAATAAGAAAAGCAAGAGACTGGAATTCTCTATTCTTCTTAAGGAGATAACGCCTGGAGTACAGGAAGAAAATTGAGGTTTGTTTGTGATATTCATAAATTAGAATTATAATCAGCTTTATTGTCACGTGCCCTTGTATAAGTCTACAATGCCACTGCTAATAGTGCCATTATTGGTCCAGGATACCGAGGTGAAGATACGTGAATATTCGCTGCAGATTTCTAAAAATAATAAATTCAGGCATAAGCATTTAAAAAATCGAATTACTAGAAACTGCAATTTACCACTCATAAACGTGAAGGAATGCACTTCAAACGTAACAAGACAATAGATACTCAAACAATGAAGAAGACTTTGTTTGCTCAGATTTTTACTTGGAGCAGAAAAAGTTGAGGGGGAACCTGCTCAAGGGGATAAGAACATCCGGGAAATGAGCAAGATTAAGACACAGCAGTTGTTCCCCTCAGTTGAAGGGTCAAGAACAAGAGGAAAGACTTGTGAAAGGAAAGTTAAGAGGTTGAGGGAGGATATGTAGAAATTGTTCTGAACCTACACATTCGCATTTTTTACTGGATTGCACTGCGTAGGAGGGCAGTTGAGGCCGGTAAACTTGAAGACTTTCAAAAGCAGTTGGATGAGCACTTGGTCCATCAGACTGGCTTGGACTCTTCCCTAATGCGTGATTCTACGTGGTGGCTGCTTGGGCAGCGCTGATATATTCTGAAGCTCAAGTAAATGGCACTTGTTGGGAGGCAGCAGCGCTCAGAAAGTATGTACGTTTGGACTATATCCTGGTGTTGTGTGATTTTTAAACGTTTGCTTATTCTCCAGACACGGTGCAAGCCTGTACTCCCTCAAATAAACCCCCAGACATTGGACACCCCATTCATCAACGGTGACTGAAAACCAAATAATTGCAAATGGGAACAAGAGAGGAATGTTTGAATGAGGAGCGGGTAATTCGACTCGTTGAGTCTGCTCCGCCAGAAGCATTTATGCTTCTTTTTTAAATCAATTGATCTATTCTTCCTGCATAGAAGTTCAACAGTGAGGCAGTGGGCAGTGAGTTCAACAGATTCAAAATCCTTGAAGAGATGTACTTTCTCCAGATCTCAATTTTGAACTTACCTCATCTGATTCTCTACCAATTAGCTTTTATACAAGCCTGTCCCAAAAGGGCAACCATCTTTCCCACATCCACCTTAGCAATCCCCTTCAGCATGTTAGGCACCTCAATCAGATATCTCCCCCATTCGTCTGTACGCTAGCAAGTACAAAACCAAGCTGCTCAATTACTTCCTCGACTGTAGCCCAATGTTGCCTGGAATCAACATCGTGAAACTACACTGAACAGCCTCTCGTGCCTCCACGTCATTTCTCAAGAGACCAAAACTCGACACAATCTTTCAGGTTTGGAACTAAAGCCTTACGTAATTGTAACAATGCTTCTTTCCTTTTCTAATCCAGTTCTCCTGGAATGAATGTCCGGGTATCATTTGCCTTTCTTATTACCTGTTGCATCTGAATACCTACTATCTGAGATTAATGCAGAAAGACAGCCAAATCAGTTATTGTTGACGCATTTTGAATCTGTTTCCCATTTAAATCGTGATTTGGCCTTTTATGTTTTGACCCAAATCGACAACCCGCACTGAGCCACATCAAACTCCACCTGTCAAGTTCTTCCCCATTGTCTTAGCGTATGGAAATTTATCTGTGAACTCTATCTCCTCATCGCTGCCTGTTTTCCAAATTCTTTGAGTACCAGTCAAGAGTCAACCACCTTGCTTTTTGTTTTGAGTCACATGTCGGGCAGAGCAGTTCAGGATAGCAGTTTCCTTCCCTAAATTGCATGAACGAACTAAATTGGTTTTCCTGACAATCCATTCATGGTCACAATCAGTATCTTAATTCAAGATGTGAATTCAAACTACAGTATCTGCCGTGGGAGGATTCAATCCCAGGTCATCAGAACACTATCTGGTCTCTCGATTATCAACTGAGCATCAATATGACGAGATCAGCCCTTCTCCGAATTCCGCAAAGTGCAACGTCCCAATTTTGCCCTCAGAATGTTATCGAAGACATCATTGTGAAAACGTGTGGGGGTGTTTGCTTTTTAATCAACCACTAGCGGTGCATGGACATCGCAACTCTGGGCAGCCATTGCTCGCCAAATCTTGAATTCTTCAACATCAAATGCCACACCTCCATCTACCAAGGGAATTTACCGCTTTTGTACTAACCTTTGTGTACGTTCCTCCACAAGCAAATGTTGACGAAGCTCTGGGTCTGCTGCACTCCCCTACGAACACCCTGGAGAGGAACACCCCAAGGCCCTGTTTATTGTGACTGGCGACTTAAATCAAGCTAATCGAAGGAAGATGTTGTCCAAACACCACCAGAACATTACCTGCCCCACTAGGGCCGGAACATTTTAGACCACTGCTAAACTACTGTGAGGATGCCTATTACTCCATCCACTGCCTTCATTTCAGGAAATCTCAACACAATGCCATGTTGCTTCACTCGGCTGACAGGCAAAAGCTCAAGCATTGGACCCCTTCATGGATACAGGTCCAGTGATGGTCGGAGGAGGCAGAGTTTCAAATCCAGTGCTGTCTGGAATCGGATGATTGAGCCATGTTCAAACAGTCCGCAGGTACCTTGGACCAGTACAGCACTACTATCAGCAAGTGTGTGGGGGACTGCATACCAAGAAAGTCAATCTGGTCGTCAACAGGAAATCCTGAAAGAAACAGGACATACAGAACCTAATAAAAACAGGTTGGGAGGCCTTCGGATTGGGAGACCCACTCAAAAATAAGGAATTACATTCGCAGAGCCATTAAGACAGCCAAGGACAAATACCGATCAAATCTAGAGACCCAGACAGACAGCTGCTGACTATGGCAAGTACAAATTAAATCACAGGTTCTGAAAAGAGACTGGGCAAATAGCAGACGATGGCATATATCTCCCAGATAGTTGCAACGCCTCTATGCTCGCTTTGAGCAGAATTTGGGGGAGAGGAAACACCTATTCTGACAAGTTCTTACAAACCTGTTACAACACTCACTACATCAGAAATCAGATCAGCTTTCCTTCGTATGATTCCAACGAAAGTGATGGGACGAGATGGAGCTCTCGGACGTGCACTCAGACCGTGCCCAAAGAGGGCCAACATCATCCCTATGTAGAAGAAGGCTCATGCAGCATGACTCAATGACTACTGCCCAGTGGCCCTTATTTGGGTGGTCATGAAGTGCTTTAACAGTCTGGTCATGGCATCAATCAAATTCACTCTCCCCACTACTCTTGACCAACTCAAACTTGCTTATCGGATCAACACATCCACATCAGATGCCGTATCACTTACGTTTCACTTCTCTTTAGAACATCTTGACACCAAGAACAGCTACGTAAAAATGCTACTCATTGACTACAATTCAGCCTTCAATATTATTATCCCCTCGAGACTCATTACTAAAGTTGGTGATCTTGGATGAAGCCCATCTCTCAACATCTTGCTCTTAAGTTCCTGACCCACAGTCCACAATCAGAGAAAATTGGGAACAAAGTGTCATCCTCAGAAGCACTCAACACGGGAGTCCCCTCAAACCCCCCCCCCCCCCCACCCCCCACCCCGACCAGTGGTGCGTATTCAGCCCCTACTGCACTCATCGTATATCCATGACTGTATCACCAAATGCCAGACTTATGACATTTGCAAGTTCGCTAATGACAGTCAAATCATTGGTCGAATCTCAGATGGCGACGATACAGACTACAGACGGGAGGTGGAAGATCCAGAAACATGGTGCACTGAGAACAATCTAGCTCCCTATATCAGAAAAATCAAGGAAGTCATGATTGACTTTTGGCGGAATGGTACTCAAGCCTCACCCCCGACACACTAACAGCACAGAGGTGTAACGAGTGGAGATTGTAACGGTTCTGAGGGTGGTCATTCATAACAAGTTTACTTGGACTCTTCATGTAGACGTACTGATTACAAAGGCCCATCAACATATTTTCTTCCCCAGGCAGCTGAGAAAAGATAGCATGACAGCGACTACGCTTGCCATCCTTTATAGGTGTGCCATCAAGGACATTCTGTTTGGATGTATCACTATCTGGTATGGCAAAAGTACAATTCAAGATTGGAGACGGTTACAGAAAGTAGTGAACTCGGCCCGGACAATCACAAAGGCTAACCTCCCATCCATACTATCCAATTGCCAGGCCTGCTGACAAGGAAAGACCGCCAGCATTCTCAGAGATCAATCCCACCTGGCAATGTTTTTCTCCAGCCTCGACCGTCGGGGAGAATTTCTAGAAGCCTGAACACGCACACATCCGGTTTCGCAATAGTTTCTACCTGACGTTGTTAGAAAATTCAGTTCAATTCAATTCTCGAAAATGGATGACCTTTTAGTTTGTTACTATTTCTCTCCCTCTCAGGAATATACTTTGTTTGAGAGGAATTTGGCATCACCCAAGTATTTGCCACTGTACTCCAAATGCTCTGCCCTTTAAATCATGTTTCCCAGAGCATTCCAGTGCCATATCCTTCCTCAGGCCAGTATCATTATCGTTGCTGGAAAGAAAATCTCGTGTAAGTGACTCTGTCTTCAGTCTTTCCATCTGAAGTTGAAGCTCTAGCATGTTGTGATCATTCTTTGCAAGATGATAATTAAATACAAGACCATTTATCAGTTCTTCATCACTATGTAATACCGAACCAAAAGTATCCAGTTCTCCGGTTGTTCCATGACATGTTGCTCGAAGAAGCAATCACTTGCGCACTTAATGAATCGTTCTTCGAGGCTGAGCTTTCCAAGAATTTTAATCCAGTAAATTCGCATCTTCAAACCACCCATAATCGTTTTTGTGCATCTCTCAAAGTTCATTTTATTCCCTGGTTTATGTTGTTCATTACTTTTGGTCGTGGGATACTGGTGGAAATTACTGCTCCTAATGAATTTCTTCCATTGCCTTGTATTTCCGCCCATAATGGTTAATCATTCTGCTCCCTCATGATAATTTAATTTCTTGTCACAGCCTTTATGTCTTTCTTAACCGGTAGGGCGGCACGGTTAATTAGCGATTAGCATTGCTGCGTCACAGCACCAGGGTCTTGGGTTAGATTCCAACATCAGCAGATTGTCTGTATGGAGTTTGCGCATTCTCCACTTGTCTGCATGGATTCCTCCAAGGTGCTCCTGGATCTTGCGCGGGTTACGTGAATTGGCCATGTTAAATTGCCCGTAGTGTCCTGGGACGTGTAAGTTAGGTGCATTAGTGAGTGGTAAATGTACAGTGATACCTCGAACATAGAACATGACAGCACAGTACAGACTCTTCAGTACTCAATGTTGCGCCGACCAATGGAACCAATCTGAAACCTATCTATCCCACATTTTTCTATGTCTATCCATAGATTTATCCCATGGCCATTTAAATATCCTTACATTTGGCGAGTCTACTTATGCCGAAGTGAGGGCATTTCTATGAGTGCACAAACCAACACTGACATCAGTCCTATATCTATCACCCTCATTTAAAGTTATGCACCCTGGTCTTTGCCATCACCATCTAAGGAAAATGTCCTCACTGTCCACCCTCTCGAACCCACTGATTACCTTATATGTCTCAATTAAATTACCTTTCAATTTTTGTCTCTCTAACGGAAATAGCATCAAATCCTTCAGCATTTCCACATCAGACCTTTCATGCG
>NC_057717.1:79087729-79090866 GCF_004010195.1 Chiloscyllium plagiosum | reverse complement strand
TGGGTAAAAACCTTTAGGGATCTTTGTATGTGGACACCGAGATCTCGCTGCTCGTCTACACTCTGAAGAACCTTACCTTTAGCCCAGTAATCATTATTCCTGTTGTTCCTTCCAAAGTGAATCACCTCACACTTTTCCACATTCAACTGAACTTGCCACCTCCCAGTCCACGTCTGCAAATTGTCTATGCCCCTCTGTAACCTGACATCTTTTATCGTGTCCACAGCTCTACCGACCTAAGTATCATCCGCAAATTAACTAACTCAAACTTTTACGCCCTCATTCAATCATTTATAAAAATGACGATCGGAAGTGGCCCCAAAACAGATCCAGGCGCAGCACCACTATTAAATGAACTCCAGGATGAACATTTCCGCTCAGACACCACCGTTTGTCTCCGTTCAGCTCGACAATTTCTGAATCAAACCGATAAATCGCCATCAATCCCATGCCTCCATATCTTGTGCAATAGTCTACTTTGGGTACCTTCTCAAACTCCTTCCTGAAATGCATATACACCACTTCAACTGCATTCCTCTCATTCACCTATTTGGTTGCCTTCTCAAAGAACACAGTAAGGTTTGTGAGACTCGATCTAAACATCACAAAACGGTGTTGACAATCCCTCACCAAAATATTGCACTCTAAATGATTATGTTCCCTATCAGTTAGAAACTTTTACAACACTATACTGCAAAGTAAGGCTCAGTGGTGTATAATTATCAGTATTTTCCGTACTTCCCTTCTTGAATAACAGGACAACATTCTCTGTCCTTCAGTCTTGTGGCACTTTTCCTGTAAACATTGACAACACAAAGGTCAGGGCCAAAGGATCTGCACTCTATTATGGGACTGGGTCTGGGGGGGGGGGGGGGGGGTGGGAGGCAGGGTGACTCTTCGAAAGGGTCGGAGTGGACGTGTTAGGCCAAATGGACCGTTTCAACCCTGTAGGGAATCCATCCTTTGATTTCTTTGAGAAGCTGCACCGCCTGCTACTTCATGGATATCCATTCAGAATACTGAGAACTTTGGACATTTATCTCCCCAGTCCTGATCTCCACGCAATTTTGATCACTTGTTGTCGCTGTTTGTGTTGTCAACTTCTCAATTTTATTTCAAATACTGTTTATAATTTTGAACAAGATTTTTCAATAATATCCATTGATTTGATTTCTCTTTTGATAGTTTCTTCTGCACTAGGGTTTCCACACTCGCCATTCGTATTTATTAATCCGTGATAATAATGAGCCTCATCTCTGTCATGTACTCCAAATTACAACTGATATTTGGACATTTATGATTTCTTCCCTCACCACCTTCATTAGTCTGGCCTTGACTCTTTATCCTAGTCACCTTTACCATCTGCTCACTTTCTGACCTGCTGCTTTGGTTCCCAGCGTCTTGCATTATGAGTTTAAATCCATTGTGTTGCACTATTGAACCCGTCTGCCAGGATGTTGCTGCCCCTTCAGTTGAGATGCAACTCCTTTTATTACACGTCCCTTCTGCCCTGAAATTGATCACAATGTTACAAAAATATGAACCGCTCGCCCCGCACCAGGTATATAGCCACATTTTAAGCGAAACTATTTTTGTATTTCTGCCTCACGTCCACGTGGCACAGGGAGTAATCTTGATTTTTAAATCACGAAACTACTGTTTTTAAACTCAGCACCATGAACTGTCTTTGGAGGACCTTCTCACTTTACGCGCCTGTGTCATTCATACCAATGTGCACCACCACTTCTGGCTGTCCACACTCCCCCTTGGCATCTCGTGATCATGCGCAGAAACATCCTTGACCCTGCCACCAGTGATCCTGCCTCTGAAGAAATATCAAATCTGCTTTATCGGCAATGGTTTTGCCAGGCTTACTGAGCTTTTCCAGTAATTTTTCATTTTGTCAACAGATATGATTGTTTACTGAGACAAAATCTGCACCGTACAGAGTTGAAAAAATCTGAATTTTATTTTTTTTAAAATATCTAAACAATTGTTTATCCAAAAGTGCCCAATTATTTCTTTATCAATCCATTAACATCATCTTTTTCATTTTTGCAATCCATGAACTAAAGAGTTTTTTTTAACATCTCTTTTCATTTCAGTACATTTACAGATGACTCTTCGCATAGACACGCATAAAAGGCATATACAAAGAATTACTTTGTTGAAAAATACGAGTAATAATATCAATAATTGGAATTATACCTGGAATTAAAGGGATCGATAATGGAAGAATGAGAGTGGTTGGCCTGATTCATCCTGGATCATAAAATACGGTGATGTGAACATGTTGGGATGCTCAAGATTATGAAAATATTGTAAGGGTATCAAAAAGGAGATTTTGTATCCGTTAGCTGGTATTACACTACGTATGATATACGGGTAATATCGGGAATAAAACAATGGCGAGAGAAAGTTTAGAGTCAATCAATGCTAATAGTAGAAAGTTGTGCGTGAAGTATGAGGAGATAGGGAAGGCGCTGAATAATAATTTTTCGACGATATGAACACTATAAAAATATTGCCAAGGAGAATGCTGAGCAACAGCTAGTCGACACCACGTGATTGACATTTACAAGGAGGAGGAGTCAGCAATTCTGTAATGGGTGAAAACAGATAATTCCCCAGGACCACATGAAATTTATTATTGTATTCTCTGGGAATCCAAAGAGGAGACTTGCTGATGGTTTCGATTTCGTCTTTATGTCCACAGTGACTACAGGAATATTGCCGTAAGGTTGGATGACAGCAAATGTTGTCCTCTTGTTCAAGAAAGGGAGTAGGGACAACCCTGGTAATAATAGAGCAGTCAGCCTTACATCGTTTGCGGGTAAATTGCAATAAATGTTTGAAATAGCTGTAATTAATAATCATCGAGACAGGAATAGGTTGATTAGGGAGAGGTCAAAACGGTTTTGTGAAGGGTAGGTCGTGCCTTTCAAAACTTATTGAGTTCTCTGCTAAGTGACCAAACAGGTGGATGACGAGAAGGCATTTGATGTGGTGTGTGTGGATTTCACTAAAGTTTTGGTAATGTTCCCCACGCTAGACTATTACACAACATATGGAGACATAGGATTGTGGGTGATATAGAAGTTTGGATCAGAAATTGGCTAGCTAGAAGAAGGCAAAGG
>NC_057717.1:79085137-79087297 GCF_004010195.1 Chiloscyllium plagiosum | reverse complement strand
AGGCATGAGGTCATATTGCAGCTGTCCAAAACTCTGGTGCCGTTCCACTTGGAATGTTGAGTACAGTTCTGCTTCCTTCATTATAGGAAGGATAAAAACGTTGAGGAAAATGTTCACCGATTTCCTGGGTATTTACCTACTGTGGAGGTAGGTTCTCATAATGAATGTCTACGGAGGAAGAGGGACATGAGCCTGTTTCACTTCGAGAGAAGAAGGTAAAAAGGCGACTTAATTGAGATATATAAGATCGTCAGTGGGTTACTAGAAAGCCTTTTTCTTCGGATGGTGATGGCTGGCACAAGGGGAAATTGCATTAAATTGAGGAGAATATACATATATAGGGTAGATGTCATAGGTGGATTCTTTACTCAGACTGTCGTAGGGAGTCGACTCGTCCACTTTCATGGCATTTAAATGGTCATTGGATAAATATATGGATGTAAATGTAACAGTGTATGGCAGACGAGCTTCAGAATGATTCCATAGGTTTGCTGAAGGGCTATGATATTAGAGTCATAGAATCATAGAGATGTACAGTACGGAAACAGATCATTCGGTCCAGTTTGTCCATGTCGACCAGATATGCCAAACCTATCTACTCCCAATTGCCAGCACCCGGCCCATATCCCTTCAACCTCTTCCTAATCATATATAACTCCAAGTGCCGTTTAAATGTTGCAATTTCACCAACCTCCACTACTTTCTTTGTCAGCTCATTCCATGCACGTACCACGATCTGCGTGAAAAAAACTGCTCGGTAGGTCCCTTTTACATCCTTCCCCTCTGACCCTAAGACTGTGCCCTCGAGTTCTGGACTCCCCAACCACAGGGAAAAGATTTTGTCTGTTTATCATATCCATGCCCCCACCCCCCATGATTTTATAAACCTCGATGAGGTCACCCGTCAGCCTCCGACGCTCCATGTAAAATAGGCTGAGCGTATCCAACCTTTCGCTATCGCTCAAATCCTGGCAACATCCTTTTGATTCTTTTCTGAACCTTTTTTATAAGTTTCAGAACATCGTTCCGATAGGAAGGAGAAAATAATTGCACGCAATGTTTTAACGGTGTCCGACCAATGGCGTGTACAGCCTCCACATGACTTCCCAACTACTATACACCCATGTAAAATAGGCTGAGCGTATCCAACCTTTCGCTATAGCTCAAATCCTGGCAACATCCTTATGATTCTTTTCTGAACTTTTTTTTAAGTTTCAGAACATCGTTCCGATAGGAAGGAGAAAATAATTGCACGCAATATTTTAACGGTGGCCGACCAATGGCGTGTACAGCCTCCACATGACTTCCCAACTACTATACACAATACTCTGACAAATAAAAGATAGCACACCAAGCGTCTTCTTCACTAACCTATCTATCTGGGACTCTAATTTCAAGCAGTTATAAGCCTGTATTCCAAGGAGACTTTGTTCAGTAACACTGTCTTTCCATTAAGTGGATATGTCCATTTAGGATTTGCTTATGTTCTATATTCGATGTAGTGATATAGTTGGGGGAAAATGATGAGTTGTCTGGAAGGCATCAGCACACAGTTCTGAATCCAGGTAGCGTCATTAGTGCAGGGCTATCTTGGAGGGAAAGAGCGAGAGAGAGGAAGGTCCTGCATGCAAAAGTGATACTGATGGAACATGAGCTTTGTTCAGGGAACATGCTTTGATAGATATACAGTGAGCATGAGAGAGCTGAAAGGAAATGGTGGTGACACTTATCCTTGCAAAGTGGGGAAGTTTATTGATGCTGGACATTTCTTCAGACCGCAGATGCTTCACTGAAATGCTTGGTGAACTCAGACGATGCACGGTGAGTCTAGTAGTCTGGCCTCCACTGGGGAGAGAATGGCCCTCTTCAGTACTAGCTCTTACATAAGCTCTTCCGTGCCCCTGTCGCTAAAACGTGGTGAATTTGTGCTTTTACTGTCATGCTCCGAATTAGCCATATGCAGCAGCTCTGAACTGAGAAAGCTCAACCATGTCCCCATTAACATTTCAAGATGGGGAAAGAAACAGTGATCATATAATATTCAGGGGCATCTGGTCGATCGTGAATACGTCCAGCCATGAAGGGTGGCGGAATCAGGCTGGCAATAATTGAGAGCGACACAAAGGAGTGGGGCATGTAGCTAATGAGGTGAGTTCGATA
>NC_057717.1:79081670-79082867 GCF_004010195.1 Chiloscyllium plagiosum | reverse complement strand
CCAATATACCGGCCACTACAGCGGACAGCTGAAACTGACAACCGGAAGCGGCAAGGACAGGCCACCATAAATGCCGGAGGAAACAACACAGAAGTGCTTCACAAGAGGCTCCCAAGCACTGAGGATGTCACCTAGACAGGGGAAGAAACATTTGCAACAAAAACTTCTAGCTCGGCGAACAGAACCACAGCAGTACCATGTGATCTTTTCATGCATGGCGAAAGATCACGATGTCGTCGTGGTTAAATGCACAATTCATTAATCGAGCCGCAACTCTGCTCATGTGTCCTTGGGATGTGGATGGTGTGTTTTTCTTTCCAAATGTGTTTTTCTTGTAATGATGTAGCCCATTTGGTATTACAAGCAGAAACCTCCTATGCTTTCACTGAAAAAAGGTTAACTGAGAATAATCATGCGGCAATTCATACTTCATTATGGACGTGGTTTATTGAACTTTTTCTACACACTACTCCAATCTAGGTACTCGGTAGGACTCTCATTTAGTTATTGTGTTGAACTTCCGATTATCTACTCAAAATTATTGGTACCATCAGATTTTGGAACTACCACAGTCGAGAAACTGCATTCACTCCGACCCAGTTCAAAGATATCTTCGTTGTGCATCGCATCCGCTTCCTTCTGGGCCTATGTGATTTTGTAGGATGAAGAGTGTATGGGTATTGTTTTACCGGAGCAGCGTTCCGAATTTCAACTCAGAGCATAGTATTATATTCCTGTATGTGGTGGTGTAACAATAGACAATAGACAATAGTACTCCAGTTGTGGTCTCCCCAGGGCGCTGTACCGCTGCAGAAGAACCTCTTTGCTTCTATACTCAATCCCTCTTGTTATGAAGGCCAGCATGCTATTAGCCTTCTTCACTACCTGCTATACCTGCATGCTTTCCTTCATTAACTGGTGTACTAGAACAGCCAGGTCCCTCAGTACTGCCCATTTGCTTAAATTGATTCCATTTACGTAGTAATCTGCCTTCTTGTTCTTGCTACCAAAGGAGTAGGCCATTCTGCCCTTCGAGCCTGCACCACCATTCAATATGATCATGGCTGATCATCCTTAATCAGTATCTTGTTCCTGCCTTATCTCCATAAACCTTGATTCCACAATCCTTGAGAGCTCAATCCAACTTTATCTCAAATGAATCCAGAGACTGGGCCTCCATTGCCCTCTGGGGCAGAG
>NC_057717.1:79079343-79080847 GCF_004010195.1 Chiloscyllium plagiosum | reverse complement strand
TACATTTACCCCTTACCTAACACTACGGGCAATTTAGTATGCCCAATTCACCTGACCCTGCACATCTTTTGTGATGTGGGAGGAAACCGGAGCACCCGGAGGAAACCCACGCAGACACGGGGAGAACGTGCAAACTCCACACAGTCAGTCGCCTGAGGCGGGAATTGAACCCGGGTCTCTGGCGCTGTGAGGCAGCAGTGCTTGCCACCGTGCCACCGTGCCGCCCACATTAGTCAAGCATGATTTCCCTTTCATAAATCCATGCTGACTCTGACCTATCCTGTTGCTACTATCCAGCTATGTCCTAATTTCATCCTTTATAATAGACTCCACAATCTTTCCCACCACTGAGGTCAGACTAACTGGTCTATATTTTCCTGCTTTCTCTCTCCCACTTTTCTTAAAAAGTGGCATAACATTAACCACACTCCAATCCGCAGGAACCGATCCCGAATCTATCGAACTCTAGAAAATAATCACCAACGCATCCACGATTTCTCGAGCCACCTCCTTCAGAATTCTGGGATGTAGACCATCAGACCCCGGGCACTTATCAACCTTCAGACCTAAAAGTCTCTCCAACACCAATTTCTGGCAAATTCCCTTAAGTGCAGGTCCTTCAGCGACTGTTACCTCAGGGAGATTGCTTGTGTCTTCCCCAGTGAACAGAGATCTGAAGTACCAATTCAATTCATCTGCCATTTCTTTGTTCCCCGTAATATATTCCATTGTTTCTGTCTTCAAGGGCCCAATTGTAGTCTTAACCATTATTTTCTTGCCTTTCACATACCTAAAAATACTTTTACTATCCTCCTTTATATTATTGGCCAGTTTACCTTCGGACCTCATTTTTTTCTCTGCGTATTTCCTTCTTGGTAATCCTCTGTTCTTATTTAAAAGCTTCACAGTCCTCCGTTTTCCCACTGATCTTTGCTATGTTATACTTTTTCTCTTTTAACTTTATATGTTTCTTAACTTCCCTTGTCAGCCACGGCCAATCCTGCCTCCTCCTCGGATCTTTCTTCCTTTTTGGAATGAACTGATCCTGCAGCCTCTGCATTATACACAGAAATATCCGCAATTGTTCCTCCACTGTCATCGCTGCTAAGGTATTGCACCATTGAACTTTGGCCAGCTTCTCCCTCATAGCTCCATAGTTCCATTTATTCAACTGAAATATTGTCACTTCCGATTGTACCCGCTCCCTCTCAAATTGCAGATTGAAGCTTATTGTATTATGGTCACTACTTCCCAATGGCTTCTTCACTTCGAGGTCCCTAATCAATTCTGGTTCGTTGCACAATACCAGATCCAGAATTGCCTTCTCCCTGGTCGGCTCCAGCACCACCTGATCTAAGAATCCATCCCGGAGGCACTCCACAAAGTCTCTTTCTTGAGGTCCAACACCATCCTGATTCTCCCAGTCTACCTGCATGTTGAAATCCCCCATAACAACTGTAGTAACATCTTTGCGACAGGCCAATTTCAGCTCCTGATTCAACTT
>NC_057717.1:79072040-79077743 GCF_004010195.1 Chiloscyllium plagiosum | reverse complement strand
AATAACCTCACTGAAGGTCTTGTCCAGAAAGATCTCGTTCTCTCGGATGAGACTAAGGTCCTCGAGTTCTTTCATCAGTGCTGCAATATGCTCTGTCAGTAGCTGAACGTGCACACACTTTCCACACTTATGCAAGCCAGACACACCAGAGTCGTTGACCTCCTACATCAAGCACGTCGCACACTGAACCAGCTTGGCAGTCATGTCTTCACCCTCTTCAACCGCGGGGTAATCACTTCACTCGACCTCCTTGTCAAAGACTTCTGAGCTCAAGCCTCACTCTTCAATCCACAGGAACTTCCTTGGACCCTCTTTTTGGGACACGTCAATGGACTTGTAATTTAGGTTAGAGAAGGAGGGAGGGAGGGAGGGAGCGCCTACTTTGTAGGACCTGGGGTCTAGAACACACCCACTCAAATAACAATCACTTACCTTCACGACCGGTTTTGCGCTCCCTTCAATTCCGCCCAGCTCCCGCAGCTCTCTGATGCTAAAAGACCGTTGGCGTCGAGGTACGTTCTTAAATAGCATTTACTTACCTTCCCAACAAAACGTCCAAGTGGTTTCTCTGCTTCTGAGACAGCTAGCGCACCAAACAATCCCTCTCCTGATGTACTTCAGATTTACTTAACATATTTTGAGGCACAGCAGAATCCACACCCTCTGGATTTGATTTGTCACTCTGCGTCAGTAAGTAACATCTGTTTATCCATTCCCCTGTCTCCATTGTGGCAAGGTTTCGCAATATTTGCATGACATGCCAGAGACAGTGTTGGATGTCGATTTGCTCGCTGAGTTGGAAGGTTCATTTTCAGACGTGTTTCCACCATACTAGATAACATCTTCAAATAGCGTCCGAATGATGCCCGAGACAGTGTTCGATCCAGTAGCTTTACGAGGTCGGTTACTTTGTTAGAGTTAACTAAACTTGGATTTGTACGGATGTCTTACCACTGGGAACAGTACTTTCACGCCAGTCCGTCGTGAAAATATCCGAACTTTGGAGTTTGATCTCTCTCACCTGGTCAATTTTATGTTGTGCCTCATTCTGGTGCTGTTGAGCTAATTCAACTCCCGAACCTCCGACTTCATTTCGATGAATGTTTCTTTAATTCATTTGAAAAGCACTCTCACGACATATCCAAATATGATTTCAAACAGAGGACACTGAGCTAATTCGTTTGAGACATCCCATGTCGCAAATAATATTAACGGGATCCATTTATCCAATCATTTGGTAATCCTGATAGCATACTCTAAATAAGATCTTCAGGGTCTAATGTGATCTTCTCAAGGCTTCATGACATTCAGGATTGTACGCACTTGATTTCAAGTTCTGTATGCATAAACTATCCATGATTTCCTTCAATTGTTGATCAGTAAAATTGGTCTCAGTCAATCTAATTGGGTATTACATGTCTGGTAGTGAAAGCTACTATTTCCTGCAACACCGATTTTGCTTTAATACTCCATTATGGAATTGCCTTCAGAAATCTGGCAGACACATCCATTAATGCCAGCAAATCTGGTTATGACGGATAGTTTTTGGAAAGCATCCGAAACAATCTATCATAATCCGCTTGAAAGGTTCGTCGAATCAGGGAATTGGCAACAAATGTGCTGGTTTTATTCCTGCCTGTGGGCAAGCTACTATTTGGCACATTTGACATGAGCAGCAAAATCCAATCACATTTTTACAGAGTCCAGACCAATCGAAGCCCTGTTGTGCTTTAGCCTGATTCTTCAATACACAAGGTGACCTTCGACTGGTTATTCATGTACTATTCATTTTACACCCTGTCTGTATTCTCTTGGCAACACAATTCAACCGTTTTGGTTCTGCAATATACTTGTCGTGAACTCCCTTCGCGTTTTCGCATTTTTTTCCAAAAGATAATAACACTCGGAATTACATCCTGAATTATCATCTGAGCATGTACTAATATTACATATGTTTTGCTGTCAGTCCATTTGCCTTTCAGGACTAAATTCCGAAGTCTGACCTGCTTCCTGTTCAGGAATTTCCTGTATCATTACATCAAGCAAGCTCCAAGCTCACTGAACCTTAACTCCTTCATCTTTCTATACCATAGATTAGAGAAATATACCGTAGAATCCCTACAGCGTGGAAACAAGCCAGTCTGGAGAACAAGTCCAATGGAGTACATCTCCCCACCCCTATTCCCCTACAACTCAGCATTTTCCATGAGGAATACACGTAATCCCCACATTCCTGAACACTATGGAAATTAAGCATGGCCAATTTACCTAACCTGCACAACTTTGCACTGTGCGAAGAAAACAAAGCAACAGGAATAAACCCACACAGACACGGGAAGAGCATGTACATGCTGCACGGCCAAACGCTCGAGGCTGGTAACAAACTTGCCATGTGAGGTAGCAGTGCTAACCACTGAGCCACCTTGGTGCTGTCGCTTGCAACAGTGGGACTTTGTTGCTGCACAGGAAGAAAGTGTGGACTGCAGATGCTAGAGATCAGAGTCGCGAGTGCGGTTTGGCAAAAACACAACAGATCAGGCAGCGTCTGAGGATTAAAAGAATAGACTTTTCAGGACATTACCTTCATCAGAACTAACGCTGTAAGCCGACGAGGTGAAGAGACAAATGGCCGACAAGTCCTCCGCATCTTGCTCTCCTGGTGTCCCCACAGGTACTCTTCCAATGACATTCTTAAACGTTTGTCTGAACTGGTTCTCACCCTCAAAAATGTCTGCTTTGAATCCTCCCACTTCCTCCAGATGAAATGAATAGCCATGCACACCCGCATTGGCTCGAGCCATGCCTATCTCTTTGTTGGTTACAGGGAACAGTCTATCTTCTACAGTTACATCGGCACCAATCCCCACTTTCTTTTCTGTTAAATTGGTGACTGCATCTGCGCCAGCTCGTACTCGCACGAGGAGGTTAAACTGTTCATTAACTTCACCCCGCAATCCACCCGGATCTTAAGTTCACCTGGATCATCTCGGACAACTCCCTCGTCTTTTGGACCTGTACATCTCCACCAACGGTGACCGTCTCAACACTGATATCTTTTACAAAACCACCTCATCAAACAGCTACCTGGACTGCTCCTCCTCCCACCATGCCTACTGTAAAAACGCTATCCCTCATTCCCAAATCCTCCACCTTCATCGCATCTGGACCAGTCCAACCACAGAATGAACCAGATGGCCTTCTTCTTCAAAGACAGCAATTTCGACTCTACATGGTGATGATAGCATCCAGCGCATATTTTCCACTTCCCGGAGCTTCGCCCTTGAACCTTATCCCCACAACTGCAACAAGGGCAGAAACCCTCTCCACCTCGATTGTCAGCTTCCACCCCACCAAGCGACATGTACACTGTATCATCCTCTGCCAGTTCCGCAACGTACAAACGGATCCCATCAACAGAGATATATCTCCCTTGTACCCCATCCGCTCTCCCAAACATCACTCCCTCCGTGACTGGCAGGTCAGGTAGCTGCCCACCACAAACGCATCCTTAACACGCAGCACCTTGTGCTGCTCGCACAGAACTTGGATAACCAGCGCCTACACTTCCTCCTGATCTTCATCGAAGGACCCAAAACAGTCTTCCACGTCCATCAGAGTTTTACTTGCCCACACATAAACGTCATTTACTTTATCCATTGCTCTTGATGTGGCCTCCATTCCACTGGGAAGACAAGATGCCGAGTTGCAGGGTGAATCAGAGAACATCATCGGGACATCTGCACCAACCAACCCCACCGACACGTAGCCAAACATTTCAACACTCCTTCCAACTCTTCCGAGGGCATGCAGGCCTTGGGCCTCCTCCATCCCCACTCCCTAACCAACCAATTCTTGGAGGAAGAACGTTGGGACCCTCCCACTACAACTTCCTCATTTCCTCGTTCCCAACTTCCGACTCAGCACTGCCTGGGTGTCCATCTTACTTGCTAAAAATCCTCTCCACCCTCCTCTGTAACATGTCACCAATACCGCCAATTCCATCTGCTTATTGCACTCTTAGCTATCTTCGCCCCAAGCCCCACCGCTTCCCATTTGTCTCTCAGGACCCTCACCTCACAGTCTCATTCCTAATGGAAGGCTTTTGGCCCACACATAGATTATCATTCTCCTCCGATGTTGCCTGCCCTGCTGTGCTTTTCCAGCACAACACACAAGACTTTTGCTATTTCACAGTCTGGGAAAATTCCAGGATTTTTTCTTTAAACTCATCAATTCACTGATTTTCCTTTGGCTTATGCACCACAAGGTACGTCACTCGCTCCTCTGATCCTGCCAAGTTGTTTCCAACAACAACCTTTATTCCAGAATACACACTCTGTCAATCATTGGCACTGTTACTTCACTAGACGTGATTGGCCTCTCCAACATGATCCTATAAAGGGGAACGTTGAATTCCTTTCCATTTATTTCACCAAATGCAACCTGTCTCGGGCAACCTGTCAGGAGGAGTGTGAATAGTTTCAGCTCACAGTATTAGTTACTGACCAGATACTAGATCGCTTACAAGTTGAAATTATTTCACTTCTGTCCCTGATTGTTTCTGAGTAAACATTGCCCACAGAGTTGACTCTTGATCGAGATCAGGCTTTAATGCAACACCCAGGCATCGTATAGGATGTGCACTCGCGTGCTGCTCTTCGAGTTTTCTTCTGTTTTGTTTAACATAACCACTAACGCCACTGGCTTTGACTCTTTCACCACATCTTTTCCCATAGAGCCTTTCTTCAACGACAGGCAATGTGATACTTGGTGACAAACCTGACTGCAATAAAAGCAGTACCTTCCCAGTGCCTTTCTTAAACCATTGGCAATGTAATGTTGTGTTCCACTCCATTAAAGTGCTAATACATGGTACTTATCAACACCTTTTCAGCATTTTGATCTTCTTTATTCACCTGTCGCAAACTATTCCCGGTTTGATTCACTCTTTACTTGGCAATGAAGGTTACCCTCTTCTCCAAACGCCTTCACAGAATGAAATTCCTAATGGAACTTCAATTTCGCCTTGGACCCAAGTGCATATTTATCTGCCTTCTCTGCCGTTCTTCTCACTTCCTGAACTGTCTGCTCACCACATATGTTTTGTTATGTGTGGAAATGCGTTTCTAAACTCCTGCAACAGAAACATCTCTTTTTCAACTTCATATGTCTTATCTAGTCTTTGTTTACGTCTGCAGGACCTGATCAAGTGTACCCGAGGACGCTATGGGAACGTAGAGAAGTGATTTATGTGCCTTCTGCTGACATATTTGTATCATCGATAGTCACAGGTGAGGTGCCGGAAGACTGGAGGTTGGCAAACGTGGTGCCACTATTTAAGAAGGGCGGTAAAGACAAGCCAGAGAACTATAGACCGGTGAGCCTGACCTCGGTGGTGGGTAAGTTGTTGAATGGAATCCTGAGGGAGAGGATGTACATGTATTTGGAAATGAAAGGATTGATTCGGGAAGGAAAACATGGCTTTGTGCGTGGGAAATCAAGTTTCACAAATTTGATTGAGTTTTTTGAAGAAGGAACAAAGAAGATTGATGACAGCAGAGCAGTAGATGTGATCTATGTGGACTTCAGCAAGGTGTTCGGCAAGGTTCCCCATGGGAGACTGATTAGCAAGGTTAGACCTCATGAAAAACAGGGACAACTAGCCATTTGGATTAAGAACTGGCTGAAACGTAGAAAACAGAG
>NC_057717.1:79045714-79071540 GCF_004010195.1 Chiloscyllium plagiosum | reverse complement strand
TCCTCTACTGCAGCCCAATGTTGCCTGGAATCACAATCGTGAAACTACACTGAACAGCCTCTAGTGCCCCCACATCATTTCTCAAGAGACCAAAACTCGACACAATCTTTCAGGTTTGGAACTAAAGCCTTACGTAATTGTAACAATGCTTCTTTCCTTTTCTAATCCAGTTCTCCTGTAATGAAGGTCCGGGTTTCATTTGCCTTTCTCATTAACTGCTGCATCTGAATACCTACTTTCTGAGATTAATGCAGAAAGACGGCCAAATCAGTTATTGTTGACGCATTTTGAGTCTGTTTCCCATTTAAATCGTGATTTTGCCTTTTTATATTTTGACCCAAATCGACAACCCGCTCTGAGCCACATCAAACTCCACCTGTCAAGTTCTTCCCCATTGTCTTAGCGTATGGAAATTTATCTGTGAACTCTTTCTGCTCATCGCTGCCTGTTTTCCAAACTCTTTGAGTATCAGTCAAGAGTCAAACACGTTGTTTGTTGTTTTGAGTCACATGTCGGGCAGAGCAGTTCAGGATAGCAGTTTCCTTCCCTAAATTACATGAACGAACTACATTGGTTTTCCTGACAATCCATTCATGGTCACAATCAGTATCTTAATTCAAGATGTGAATTCAACCTACAGTATCTGCGGTGGGAGGATTCAATCCCAGGTCATCAGAACACTATCTGGTTTCTCGATTATCAACTGAGCGTCAATATGACGAGATCAACCCTTCTCCGAATCCTGCAAAGTGCAACGTCCCAATTTTGCCCTCATGTTATCGAAGACATCATTGTGAAAAAGTATGGGGATGTTTGCTTTCTAATCAACCAGTAGCGGTGCATGGACATCGCAACTCTGGGCAGCCATTGCTCGCCAAATCTTGAATTCTTCAACATCAAATGCCGCACCTCTATCTACCAAGGGAATTTACCGCTTCTGTACTAATTGTTGTGTACGTTCCTCCACAAGCAAATGTTGACGAAGCTCTGGGTCTGCTGTACTCCACTACGAACACCCTGGAGAGGAACACCCCAAAGCCCTATTTATTGTGACTGGCGGCTTCAATCAAGCCAATCGAAGGAAGATGTTGTCCAAACACCACGAGAACATTACCTGCCCCACTCGGGCCGGAACATTTTAGACGACTGATAAACTGCTGTGAGGGATGCCTATTACTCCATCCACTGCCTTAATTTCGGGAAATCTCAACACAATGCCATGTTGCTTCTCTACGCTTCCAGGCAAAAGCGCAAGCAGTAGACCCCTTCATGGATGCAGGTCAAGTGATGGTCGGAGGAGGCAGAGTTTCAAATCCAGTGCTGTCTGGAATCGGATGATTGAGCCATGTTCAAACAGTCCACAGGTACCTTGGACGAGTACACCACTACTATCACACTCTTTATCAGCAAGTGTGTGGAGGACTGCATACCAAGGAGGTCAATCCGGGTTTTCCCCAACAGGAAATCCTGAAAGAAACAGGACATACAGAAACAAATAAAAACAAGTTGGGAGGCCTTCGGATCGGGAGACCTACTCAAAAGTAAGGAATTATCTTCGCAGAGCCATTAAGACAGCCAAGGACAAATACCGATCCAATCTAGAGACCCAGACAGATAGCTGCTGACTATGGCAAGGACTAATTATATCACAGGTTCTGAAAAGAGACAGTGCAAATAGTAGACGATGGCAAATATCTCCCAGATAGTTGCAACGCCTCTATGCTCGCTTTGAGCAGGATTTGGGGCAGAGGTAACACCTATTCTGACAAGTCCTTACAAACCTATTATAACACTCACTACATCAGAAATCAGATCAGCTTTCCTTCGTATGATTCCAAGGAAAGTGATGGGACGAGATGGAGCTCTCGGACGTGCACTCAGACCGTGCCCAGATCAACTGGTAGAGGTCATCTCGGACATCTTCAAACTCTCCCTGCAGCAGGCCACTGCACCAGTTTCAAGAGGGCCAACATCATCCCTATGAAGAAGAAGGCTCATGCAGCATGACTCAATGACTACCGTCCAGTAGCCCTTATTTCGGTGGTCATGAAATACTTTAACAGTCTGGTCATGGCATCAATCAAATCCACTCTCCCCAGTACTCTTAACCCACTCAAACTTGCTTATCGGATCAACAGATCCACATCAGGTGCCGTATCACTTACGTTTCACTCCTCCTTAGAACATCTTGACACCAAGAACAGCTACGTAAAAATCCTACTCATTGACGACAATTCAGCCTTCAATATTATTTTCCCCTCGAGACTCATTACTAAAGTTGGTGATCTTGGATGAAGCCCATCTCTCAGCATCTTGATCTTAATTTCCTGACCCACAGTCCACAATCAGAGAAAATTGTGAACAAAGTGTCATCCTCAGAATCACTCAACACGGGTGTCCCCTCCTCCCAACCCCGACCAGTGGTGCGTATTCAGACCCGACTGCACTCATCGTATATCCATGACTGTATCGCCAAATACCAGACTTATGACATTTGCAAGTTCGCTCATGACAGTAACATCATTGGTCGAACCTCAGATGCCGATCAGACAGACTACATACGGGAGGTGGAAGAACCTGGTGCACTGAGAACAATCTAGCTCCCCATAAAAGAAAAATCAAGGAAATCATGATTGACTTTTGGCGGAATGGTACTCAAGCCCCACCCCCCACACACTAACAGCAGAGAGGTGTAATGAGTGAAGATGGTCACGGTTTTGAGAGTGGTCATTCATAACAAGTTTACTTGGAATCTTCATGAGGATGTAATGGTTACAAAGGCCCATCAACGTATATTCTTCCCCAGGCAGCTGAGAAAAGATAGCATGACAGCGACTACGCTTGCCATCCTTTATAGGTGTGCCATCAAGGGCATTCTGTCTGGATGTATCGCTATTTAGTATGGCAAAAGTACCATTCAAGATTGGAGAAGGTTACAGAAAGTAGTGAACTCGGCCCGGACAATCACAAAGGCTAACCTCCCATCCATACAATCCAATTGCTGGGTCTGTCGACAAGGAAAGGCCGCCAGCATTCTCAGCGATCAATCCCACCTGGCAATGTTTTTCTACAACCTCTACCGTCGGGGAGAATATACAGAAGCCTGAACACGCACACATCCGGTTTCACAATAGTTTCTACCCGACTGTTGTTAGAAAACTGAAAGGACTCATAAACTCTTAATATTCGCCTGTAACTGTATTTCTGGGGTTTTTGTTGCCTCTGTTAACCTATGCTACTTAACTTCGAGATTTGCCTGAATTGCTTGCAAGACAAAGCTTTTGACTGAGCCTCTATACACGTGAAAATAAATTGAATTCAGTTCAATTCAATTCGATTCAATTCAATTCAGTTCAATTCAATTCTCGAAAATGGATGACCTTTTAGTTTGTTACTATTTCTCTCCCTCTCAGGAATATACTTTGTTTGAGAGGAATTTGGCATCACCCAAGTATTTGCCACTGTACTCCAAATGCTCTGCCCTTTAAATCATGTTTCCCAGAGCATTCCAGTGCCATATCCTTCCTCAGGCCAGTATTATTATCGTTGCTGGAAAGCAAATCTCGTGTAAGTGACTCTGTCTTCAGTCTTTCCATCTGAAGTTGAAGCTCTAGCATGTTGTGATCATTCTTTGCAAGATGATAATTAAATACAAGACCATTTATCAGTTCTTCATCACTATGTAATACCAAACCAAAAGTATCCAGTTCTCCGGATGTTCCATGACATGTTGCTCGAAGAAACAATCACTTGCGCACTTAATGAATCGTTCTTCGAGGCTGAGCTTTCCAAGAATTTTAATCCAGTAATTTCGCATCGCTCAAAGTTCATTTTATTCCCTGGTTTATGTTGTTCATTACTTTTGGTCGTGGGATACTGGTGTAAATTACTGCTCCTAATGAATTTCTTCCATTGCCTTGTATTTCCGCCCATAATGATTAATCATTCTGCTCCCTCATGATAATTTAATTTCTTGTCACAGCCTTTATGTCTTTCTTAACCAGTAGGGCGGCACGGTTAATTAGCGATTAGCATTTCTGCGTCACAGCACCAGGGTCTTGGGTTAGATTCCAACATCAGCAGATTGTCTGTATGGAGTTTGCGTATTCTCCACTTGTCTGCATGGATTCCTCCAAGGTGCTCCAGGATCTTGCGCGGGTTACGTGAATTGGCCATGTTAAATTGCCCGTAGTGTCCTGGGACGTGTACGTTAGGTGCATTAGTGAGTGGCAAATATACAGTGATACCTCGAACACAGAACATGACAGCACAGTACAGACTCTTCAGCACTCAATGTTGCGCCGGCCAATGGAACCAATCTGAAACCTATCTTTCCTACATATTTCATTGTCTATCCATAGATTTATCCAATGGCCATTTAAATATCCTTACATTTGGCGAGTCTACTTATGCTGAAGTGAGGGCATTTCTATGAGTGCACAAACCAACACTGACATCAGTCCTATATCTATCACCCCTCATTTAAAGTTATGCACCCTGGTCTTTGCCATCACCATCTAAGGAAAATGCCCTCACTGTCCACCCTATCGAAACTTATATGTCTCAATTAAATTACCTTTCAGTTTTTGTCTCTCTAACGGAAAAAGCATCAAATCCTTCAGCATTTCCACATCAGACCTTTCATGCGCATCCGGCAACATTTTGGTAAATCGCCTCTGAACGTATTATAAAGCTTTCATATCCTTCATATAACACGGGGATCAGAACTGAACGCAATTATCCAAACGCAGGTGCACCAGAAATCTGTGAAAATGCAACATGGCCTCCGAAACGCGATTTCTCTCCTAATAAAAGCCGATGCACCACATACCTTCTTAATAACATTACCAGCCTGGGTAAAAAAACCTTTAGGGATCTTTGTATGTGGACACCGAGATCTCTGCTCGTCTATACACTGAAGAATCTTACCTTTAGCCCAGTACTCATTATTCCTGTTGTTCCTTCCAAAGTGAATCACCTCACACTTTTCCACATTCAACTGAACTTACTACCTCCCAGTCCACCTCTGCAAATTGTCTATGTCCCTCTGTAACCTGACATCTTTTATCTCTGTCCACAGCTCTATCGACCTAAGTATCATTCGCAAATTAACTAACTCAAATTTTTACGCCCTCATTCAATCATTTATAAAAATGACGATCAGAAGTGGCCCCAAAACAGATCCAGGCGCAGCATCACTATTGACTGAACTCCAGGATGAACATTTCCGCTCAGACACCACCCTTTGTCTCCGTTCAGCTCGACAATTTCTGAATCAAACTGATAAATCGCCATCAATCCCATGCCTCCATATCTTGTGCAATAGTCTACTTTGGGAACCTTCTCAAACTCCTTCCTGAAATGCATATACACCACTTCAACTGCTTTCCTCTCATTCACCTATTTGGTTGCCTTCTCAAAGAACACAATAAGGTTTGTGAGACTCGACCTAAACATACAAAACGGTGTTGACAAGCCCTCACCAAAATATTCCACTCTAAATAATCATGTTCCCTATCAGTTAGAAACGTTTACAACACTATACTGCAAAGTAAGGCTCAAAGGTGTATAATTATCAGTATTTTCTGTACTTCCCTTCTTGAATAACAGGACAACATTCTCTGTCCTTCAGTCTTGTGGCACTTTTCCTGTAGACATGGACAACACAAAGATCAGGGCCAATGGATCTGCACTCTATTATGGGACTGGGTCGGGGGGGGGGGGGGGGGGCGGGTTGACTCTTTGAAAGGGTCGGAGTGGACGTGTTAGGCCAAATGGACCGTTTCAACCCTGTAGGGAATCCATCCTTTGATTTTTTGAGAAGCTGCACCGCCTGCTACTTCATGGCTATCCATTCAGAATACTGACAAGTTTGGACATTTATCTTCCCAGTCCTGATCTCCACGCAATTTTGATCACTTGTTGTCGCTGTTTGTGTTGTCAACTTCACAATTTTATTTCAAATACTGCTTGTAATTTTGAACAAGGTTTTTCAATAATATCCATTGATTTGATTTCTCTTTTGATAGTTTCTTCTGCACTACGGTTTCCACATTCGCCAATCGTATTTATTAATCCGTGATAATAATGAGCCTCATCTCTGTCATGTCCTCCAAATTACAAGTGATATTTGGACATTTATGATTTCTTCCCTCACCACCTTCATTAGTCTGGCCTTGACTCTTTATCCTAGTCACCTTTACCTTCTGCTCACTTTCTGACCTGCTGCTTTGGTTCCCAGCCTCCTTCATTATGAGTTTAAATCCATTGTGTTGCACTATTGAACCCGTCTGCCAGGATGTTGCTGCCCCTTCAGTTGAGATGCAACTCCTTTTATTACACGTCCCTTCTGCCCTGAAATTGATCACAATGTTACAAAAATATGAACCGCTCGCCCCGCACCAGGTATATAGCCACATTTTAAGCAAAACTATTTTTGTATTCCTGATACACGTCCACGTGGTACAGGGAGTAATCTTGCTTTTTAAATGACGAAACTACTGTTTTTAAACTCAGCACCCTGAACTCTCTTTGGAGGACTCACTTTCCACGCCTGTGTCATTCGTACCAATGTGCACCACCACTTCTGGCTCTCCACACTCCTCCTTGGCATCTCGTGAGCATGCGCAGAAACATCCTTGACGCTGCCACCAGTGATCCTGCTTCTGAAGAAATGTCAAATCTGCTTTATCGGCAATGATTTTGCCAGGCTTACTGAGCTTTTCCAGTAATTTTTCATGATTGTTTACTGAGACAAAATCTGCACTGTACGGAGTTGAAAAAATCTGAATTTTAATTCCTTTAAAATATCTAAACATTTGTTTATCCAAAAATGCCCAATTATATCTTTATCAATCCATTAACGTCAGCTTTTTCATTTTTGCAATCCATGAACTAAAGAGTTTTTTTTACATCTCTTTTCATTTCAGTACAATTACAGATGACTCTTCGCATAGACACGCATAAAAGGCATATACAAAGAATTACTTCGTTGAAAAATACGAGTAATAATATCAATAATTGGAATTATACCTAAAATTAAAGGGTTAGATAATGGAAGAATGAGAGTGGTTGGCCTAATTCATCCTGGATCATAAAATACGGAGATGTGAACATGTTGGGATGCTCAAGATTATGAAAATATTGTAAGGGTATCAAAAAGGAGATTTTGTATCCGTTAGTTGGTATTACAGTACGAACGATATACGGGTAATATCGGGAATAAAATAATGGCGAGAGAAAGTTTAGAGTCAATCAATGATAAAAGTAGAAATTTGTGCGTGAAGTATGAGGAGATAGGGAAGGCGCTGAATAAATATTTTTCGACGATATGAACACTGTAAAAAATATTGCCAAGGAGAATGCTGAGCAACAGCTACTCGACACCATGTGATTGACATTTACAAGGAGGAGGTGTCAGTAATTCTGTAATGGGTGAAAACTGATAATTCCCCAGGACCAGATGGAATTTATGATCGTATTCTCTGGGAATCCAAAGAGGAGACTTGCTGAATCTTTCGATTTCGTCTTTATGTCCACATTGACTACAGGAATATTGCCATAAGGTTGGATGACAGCAAATGTTGTCCTCTTGTTCAAGAAAGAGAGTAGGGACAACCCCGGTAATAATAGAGCAGTCAGCCTTACATCGTTTGCGGGTAAATTGCAATAAATGTTTGAAATAGCTATGATTAATAATCATCGAGAGAGGAATAGGTTGATTAGGGGGAGGTCAAAACGGTTTTGTGAAGGGTAGGTCGTGCCTTTCAAAACTTATTGAGTTCTCTGATAAGTAACCAAACAGGTGGATGACGAGAAGGCGGTTGATGTGGTGTGTGTGGATTTCACGAAAGTTTTGGTAATGTTCCCCGCGCATGACTATTACACAACATATGGATACATAGGATTGTGGGTGATATAGAAGTTTGGATCAGAAATTGGCTAGCTAGAAGAAGGCAAAGGGTGGTGTTTGATGGGAAATCAATGAGGAGACAGTGTGGTCTGCAGATACTGGAGATCACAGTTGAGACAGTTTTGCTGGAAAAACACAGCAGGTCAGGCAGCATCCGTGTAGCAATAAAATCAACGTTTCAGGCCAGAGCCCTTCATCTGGATTCCTGTGAAGGGCTTCGGCACAAAACATCGATTTTCCCGCTCCTCAGATGCTGCCTGACCTGCTGTGGTTTTCCAGCAACACACTCTCAACTTAACTGGGAAATGTTCACCCTGCAGTTTAGTTTCTAGTGGTGTACCACAATGATCTGTTTTGGGATCTCTGCTATTCGTCATGTCTATAAATAATCTGGATGAAGGCGTAGAAATATGAGTTAGTAAATTTGTCCATAGCACCAAGGTTGGTAGATTTGTCGAGAGTGCTGAAGAATGTTGCAGGTCACACAGCGACATAGATAAGCTGCAGAGCTGGGCTGAAGAGCGGCAGTTAGACATTATGCAGAGAAGTGTGAGAAGATTCGCTTTTGAAGAAGCAAAAGGAATAAAGTTTACTCGGCTAATGGTAAGATTCTTGGTACTGTAGATGAGTAGGGAGATCACAGTGTCCATGTACTGTGCATAGGTTCCTGAAATTTGCCACCCAGGTTGATAGAATTATTGAGAAAGCATACGGTGTGTTGACTTGTATTGGTAGAAGGATTGAGTTTCGTAGGCATGAGGTCATATTGCAGCTGTCCAAAACTCTGGTGCCGTTCCACTTGGAATGTTGAGTACAGTTCTGCTCCCTTCATTATAGGAAGGATAAAGAAGTTTTGGAAAATGTTCACCGATTTCCTAGGACGTTGCCTACTGTGGAAGTAGGTTCTCATATTGAATGTCTACGGAGGAAGAGGGACATGAGCCTGTTTTACTTCGAGAGAAGAAGGTGAAAAGGCGACTTAATTGAGATATATAAGATCGTCAGTGGGTTATTAGAAAGCCTTTTTCTTCGGATGGTGATGGCTGGCACAAGGGAAAATAGCATTAAATTGAGGAGGATATATATATATATATATATATAGGGTAGATGTCATAGGTGGATTCTTTACTCAGACTGTCGTAGGGAGTCGACTCGTCCACTTTCATGGCATTTAAATGGTCATTGGATAAATATATGGATGTAAATGTAACAGTGTATGGCAGACGAGCTTCAGAATGATTCCATAGGTTTGCTGAAGAGCTATGATATTAGAGTCATAGAATCATAGAGATGTACAGTACGGAAACAGATCATTCGGTCCAATTTGTCCATGTCGACCAGATATGCCAAACCAATCTACTCCCCATTGCCAGCACCCGGCCCATATCCCTTCAACCTCTTCCTATTCATATATACCTCCAAATGCCGTTTAAATTTTGCAATTTCATCAACCTCCACTATTTTCTTGGTCAGCTCATTCCATGCACGTACCACGATCTGCGTGAAAAAGCTGCTCGGTAGGTCCCTTTTACATCCTTCCCCTCTGACCCTAAGACTGTGCCCTCTAGTTCTGGACTCCCCAATCACAGGGAAAATACTTTGTCTGTTAATCCTATCTATGCTCCCACCCTCCGTGATTTTATAAACCTCGATGAGGTCACCCGTCAGCCTCCGACGCTCCATGTAAAATAGCCTGAGCGTATCCAACCTTTCGCTATTGATCAAATCCTGGCAACATCCTTATGATTCTTTTCTGAAACTTTTTTTTAAGTTTCAGAACATCTTTCCGATAGGAAGGAGAAAATAATTGCACGCAATATTCTAACGGTGGCCGACCAATGGCGTGTACAGCCTCCACATGATCTCCCAACTACTATACTCAATACTCTGACAAATAAAAGAAAGTACACCAAGCGTCTTCTTCACTAACCTATCTATCTGGGACTCTAATTTCAAGGAGTTATAAGCCTGTATTCCAAGGTCACTTTGTTCAGTAACACTGCCTTTCCATTAAGTGGATATGTCCATTTAGGATTTGCTTATGCTCTATATTCGATGTAGTGATATAGTTGGGGAAAAATGATGAGTTTTCTGGAAGGCGTCAGCACACAGTTCTGAATCCAGGTAGCGTCATTAGTGCAGGGCTATCTTGGAGGGAAGGAGCGAGAGAGAGGAAGGTCCTGCATGCAAAAGTGATAGTGATGGAACATGAGCTTTGTTCAGGGAAGATTTTTTGATAGATATACAGTGAGCATGATGGAGCTGAAAGGAAATGGTGGTGACACTTATCCTTGCAAAGTGGGGAAGTTTATTGACGCTGGACATTTCTTCAGACCGCAGATGTTTCACTGAAATGCTTGGTGAACTCAGACGATGCACGGTGAGTCTAGTAGTCTGGCCTCCACTGGGGAGAGAATGGCCCTCCTCAGTACTAGCTCTTACATCAGCTCTTTCGTGACCCTGTCGCTAAATCGTGGTGAATTTGTACTTTTACTGTCATGCTCCGAATTAGCCATACGCAGCGGCTCTGAACTGAGAAAGCTCAACCATGTCCCCATTAACATTTCAAGATGGGGAAAGAAACAGTGATCATATAATATTCAGGGGCATCTGGTCGATCGTGAATACGTCCAGCCATCGAGGGTGGCGGAATCAGGCTGGCAATAATTGAGAGCGACACAAATGAGTGGGGCATGTAGCTAATGAGGTGAGTTCGATAAACAGGCACGAGAAAACTAGATCCGCTTGTGCAGACGCTCCCTCTGTCACACTCAACGAAAATGATGTTGAATCCAATTATTGTTAGATACAGCTCAATGAGTCGAAAGCTGTGCTGACCCACAAACTAATTGTCCTTCTCTCCGTGTGTACCATACTCATGGGGTATGAGTCATCTCCTCCTCATCCTGGGAAACAGAATCTCCAGAATTTCCTGAATAACAATCTAGTGAGGTTTAATAACTGCCATCTATTCCTCAGTACCAGGTTTGGCAAAAGAAATGTCCTCTTCCCGTTCCTGACTGGAAGACACCCCCCAAAAAAAACAAGTGTTCTCATTACTCTCTTGTGAAGAAGAATTGAGGCACTGTATGGCCTTTTCGTAGTCTTCTTATCATCTATTGATGGAAAACATTTCTGCTGTTTTTGAAAATCATTGTCAAAATCTGACTGATGGAGTTTATGCTTTTCTTTGCTCTGTGATTAAACAGGCAAGCTGGCCAAGCAAATGGTTAGTGCTGTTGCCTCCCAGCACAAAGAACCTGGGTCCGATTCCAGCCACGGGCGACCTTCTGTGTGGAGTTTGCACAATCTGCCTGTGTCGGCATGGGTTTCCTCCAAATGCACCGGTTTCCTCCCATAGTCCAAAAATGTGCAGGTTAGGTGAATTGGCCATGCTTATTTGCCCGTAGTGTTCAGTGAAGGGGTAAATGTAGAGGAATGGGTCTGGGTGGTTTGCGCTTCGGTGGCTCGGTGTGGACCTGTTCGGCCTAAGGGCCTGTTTCCACACTGTAAGTAATCTAATCTAAAATCATTTCTCTATGTGCCAATATTACAGCTCTTTTCCTCTTCAAGTAGTACTCAGCTAATGAGGACTGAATGGCTACTTCGGATTTCTCTGTAACGGGTAAATGGGGACTGAATTACTTCCCCCTGTTTCTGAACAATTGTCTCCATGTTCTGAATGCTGTGTCAAGCTTAAGAAAGGCTTGATCACGGCACAAATAGCAAGAGGGTAACATTACACAAGATCGTAGAACAATAAATGCGCTTATTCTGAATTCTGCTCTCCAGAAAGTTACCCAACGGCCATTGCAGGCAGCCGGTTTGTTATTTTTTCGCTGTCTCTTTTTGGAAAGAGTGTGGACCATATACAATGCTGCCATCTTCTGGCACTGCTCCCACATATACGGAAGAAAGATTTAAAAGCTGGAAAGATATATGTTCCATGCGTGAGCGACCATCATACATTCCATCCAAAGCGAGGAATTGTTCTTTTCCTGCCATTTGAAAAGTGATATGAGGAACAGGTTAACTGAATCTATTTGTTCTGTGGCTTTGATTAATGCCTGTCTCCAAGGATTGTCATTATCGCAGTGTAGTGTTTCCATCGTTCACTGCAAAATAGTCTCCGTTCAATGTGTTATCCCATAATATAAGTGGAAGTATCATCGATCGCACGAGCTGGAATCAACAGCTGCAGGGAGAGGGGAAGGAGAGTTCAGACTCTGCGATCATTAAACTGAAATGATCCAATGATATACACGGTAATAGCTGAGAATGCCTGATATTTTTCTACTTATTATGATCGCTTATGATTATCAAAGAGCATCCAATACGCACATTACACTATTCAATAGTCTTATTATCCAATCCTAGCTATTGTTGGTAGCCCAGGGAAATATATTGTCCAGTTTTTATTTCTATAAAACATGTGTAATTGTATTCACGATATTTATATTTATTCCAGCGTTTCTGACGCATGATGCAGATAGTTCGAGTAGGGGGGAGGCCATGTCGGATTTGCTGCTTGGCAATGAACCATGCTAGTTGTCAATCTCTCGGCAGAACAGCATTTCGATGATAGTTATCTCAACTCTCTGATATTTGCTATACACTTGGAGAGGGATAAGAGCAGATTATATGGGAAAGTATTTAACTGAGGAAGGGGCGATTTCAATGCTATTCGTTTGGAACTGGGGCTCCGAAATTGGGAACAGATGTGCTCATGGAAACGCACGACAGACTTTTGGAGATTGTTTTCGAAGCATTTGCTGATGGTGCTGGACAGGCTTGTTCCAGTGAGGCAAAGGTGGGATGGTATGTTGAAATAATTCTGGGTGACAAAGAATGTGGAACACCAATTCAAGAGGAAGAAGGAAGATACTTAAGTTTGAGAAGGTAAGGATTCGAGCGTTAAAATGTAGCCAGGAAGCAACTGAAGAATGGACTTAGGAGATCAAGAAGGGGGTATGAAAAAGATTCAGCGGATATGATTAAGGAAAATACTGAGGCAGTCTACACTTACGTGAGGAATAGGTGGATAGTCAGAGTGAGGGTTGGGCCGATCAGGGATAGTGGAGGAACGTGTGCATTGTGACGGAGGAAGTAGGCGAAGTTCTTAATGAATACTTTGCTTCAGAATTCACTATTGAAAGGAACATTGATGTTTCTGAGGACAGGCTGAAACAGATTAATTTGTAAAAACGTTTGGCGTGAGGAAGGAGGGTGCGCTGAAAATTTGGTAAAGCATACGGACAGATAAATCGCCTGGACCATAAGGGATATCCCCTCAGTAACTAGGGCCTAGGAACCCTCCAACCACAAGGGATGAACTCAGATTTCTCCAGTTTCCTTATTTCTCCCCCCCCACCACCTTGTCTCAGTCAAATCTTTCGAACTCAGCACCGCCTTCCTAACCTGCAATCTTCTTCCTGACCTCTCCGCCCCCACCCCACTCCAGCCTATCACCCTCACCTTGACCTCCTTCCACCTATCGCATTTCCAACGCCCCTCCCCCAAGTCCCTCCTCCCTACCTTTTATCTTAGCCTGCTGGACACACTTTCCTCATTCCTGAAGAAGGGCTTATGCCCGAAACGTCGATTCTCCTGTTCCTTGGATGCTGCCTGACCTGCTGCGCTTTTCCAGCAACACATTTTCCGTTCTGATCTCCAGCATCTGCAGTCTTCATTTTCTCCTCGAATTGAGGGAAGAGATTGGTGTGCCTTTGGCAGTGATCTTTTCATCCTGAGTGCCTACTGGATAAACAAAGAACAAAGAGCAAAGAACATTTACAGCCCAGGTACAGGCCCTTCGGCCCTTCAAACCTGAGCCGATCCAAATGTACTGCCTTGACTTGTCGATCAATTCCTGAGCATCTGTATCCCTCTACTCCCCACCTACTCCTGCATTTATCCAGACACATCTTAAATAAATCTACCGTGCTTGTCTACCATCTCTGCTGGCAACGCGTTCCAAACGCTCACCACAGTCTGTGGTAGTATTTGCCGCTTGTATACACTTTGAACTTTTCACTTCTCACCTTGAAATCATGCCCTCTCCTGATTAAATGCTTCACCCTGGGAAAAGGGCTTGTTTCTATCCATCCTGTTTAGATTCTTCATGATTTCATGAACCTCAATCAGGTCCCCCCTCAATCTCCTTTTTTCTAATGAAAATAACACTAACCTACTCAACCTTTCTTCATTCCTAGCAACTTCCATCGCAGGCAACATCCTCATAAACCTTCTCTGCACCCTCTCCAAAGCGTTCATATCCTCTTGCTGATGTGGCGATCTGAACTGTACACAGTATTCTAAATGCGGCTGAACCAATGTCCTGCACAATGTTTACATGACTTGTCAGCTCTTATACTCAATACCCCGTAGAATGTAGGCAAGCCTTCTTGACCACTTTATACCCATGTGCAGCAACCTTCAGGGTACAATGGAATTGCACTTCCAGATCACTATGCCTATCAACTTTTCCCAAGTCTCTTCAGTTCATTATGTAAGCCGCTCCAAAAGTAATCTTACCTGAATGCATCACCTCACATTTTATCTGAATTGAAATCCATCTGCCACTTTTCTGCCCAATAGATCCAGAAGGCTGGAGGGTCACAAAATTTCTTCTCTTGTTCTAGAAAGGAAATAGGATAATCCTTGTAATTAAAGGCCAGTCAGTTAGCGAGTTATGAGAAGATTTCTAGATCAGGTTGAGCTACTAGGTGTAAGTTTCCTCGCTGAGCTGAGTGGTACAATTTATGATGATTTGTAATACAACTTGATAACGTGATCAGTCAGCCTCCAGTGAAGCCACGAACTTACGCCCTACCTTCTATTTACGTGTTTCGTTTTCCTTCGGATGGTGATGTCCTTTCCAGTTCTTCTTCTCAGAGGGTGTAGATGGCGTCCAACTCCATGTGTTTGCTAACAACATTCCAGTTGGAATGCTATGGTTCTAGAATTCTCGTGAGTCTCTGTTTGGCTTGTCCTCGGATGTGTTGTCCCAGTCAAATGTGTATTCTCCCTCGTCAGTGTGTAAAGATACTAGTGATAGTGGGTCATGCCTTTTTCTGGCCAGTTGATGTCCACATATCTTCCTGGCGAATTTTCTGCCTGTTTGTCCAAAGCAGTGTTTGTTATTGTTCTTGAAAGGTAGTTTTGTAAATGACGGTTTCGTTTTGCTTGTTCTCAACATGGGGATTTTGAACTGATTAGCTGCTGCTTTAGTATGTTGGTGGGTTTGTGGGCAACCATGATGCCAAGGGTGTGGAAGCTTTGGAAAGGGTTCAGAGGATATTTCTTAGGATATTGCCGGTTTGGATGGAAGGTCTTACGAGGAAAGGCTGAGGGACTTGAGGCTCTTTTCGTTGGACAGAAGAAGCTTGAGAGGTGACTTAATTGAGACATATAAGAAAATCAGAGGATGGCCAGTGATAGCCTTTTTCCTCAGATGGTGATGATTAACACGAGGGGGCATTGCTTCCAATTGAATGGTGATACACATAGCAGGGATGTAAGAGATAGTTTCTTTACTCAGAGAGTAACAGGAGCGTTGACCACCCTACATGCAACAGCGGTAGATTCGATAAATTTAAGGGCATTTAAATGGTCAGTAGATTGGCATACGGATCAAAATGGAATATTGTAGTTTATAGATGCTTCAGATTAGTTAAATTGGATGGTGCAACATCGTGGGCCAAAGGACACTTCCTGCACTTGAATGTTCTATGACCTGTATTCTATGACTCGACACTTCCGGGAAAGTGTTAACTGTTTCAAGTAGTTCTGAATTTGCTCACCCATTACGTGGAAGTACACTCCTTCAAGACGTTTATTATGACTATCCCACGGAGTTCTTTTTGGCCGACCATAAGCTTTCTCAGCAGCTGACAGTCCCGTCTACGAATATGGAGAAACTCGCATGTGAAGTAGTGCCAACGGAAATACATTAAATCAATTTAATACGTTTATTGAACAAAGTTTAATAATCTCTCTTTGAAAATACCTTTCGACTGTTCCACAATCCCTGCTGCCTGCGAATGTGAGCGCAGTGCGGTTGCCATTGAATTGATACTGAGTCACACAAGTGACCTTTGTTTTGAGCCATATAATCTGATTTATTGTCTGTGCTTATCATTTTATTTCACCCGAAGTGGGGCTGAAGTTCAGTCAACAATGTTTTCAGTACAATATGTGCAGTACAACTAATGCTGGGGAAGGCTTCAATTCATTTGATAAATACAATTACTAAACAGTATTTATAACATTGTACCTTAATAATTGAATAAAATCAATTTGCAAAGAAGCAAAAGGACCATCAGGCAGGTGGAAGTCCCGGAAGGGCTTTTAATTCCTTTACCATTGCTATTCTTCATACAAATAAGGCCACTTTTGAACTGAAGTATTCAAATCCGAGTTTCACCAGGGTTTTAGAATTAGCTGCAGCATTGTTTCATTGTCAAGATGAGTTCAGAAATGCAAGTAATCAATAAGCTCTGGTGACACAGAATCAGGAAGACAAAATAGACAGACCGGTATTAGTCAGAGATGTCGAGTCGAGGAGTGCGAGCACGCCATCGACTTCCAAAGTGCCCGCTCAGAGTCGGAAATGTCCCTCTGTAAATATTGAATCACAGTTAGATCTGGCACGCTGTTTGACCCCAAAGTAGGTGTTTGATTTCCTTTCGTTTGAACAATTATAATGGCTGATGCGGCTGCCTCCTTCGCAGCTGAATCTGGACAGACATTTTTAATTGTACCAGAGTGTCCACCTTTGTGTCAGCAGGACATTTAATAACAGACGATTGACGTGGAAGCAGAATACCATTGCCTGCTGGAATCGGTGTAAAGTGGCAATTTTATCAGTGGCTCGAATAATAGCACTGGTATGGGCAAACAGCTCGGATTTCTGTGCCGAGAAGGGGATCTGAAAAGCAGCCGACTCCTCAACACCAGTGTTTGTTGCGATAGCATCGCCTTACGGCCGGAAACTCTTCGGGGAAAGAGAGGAAAAACCATCAATATAAAAGATGAGGGCCGGGTACTCAAATTAGAGTCCGTCAAAGTGGGGTGAATGGCTGTAATGAATTGATTTCTCAGCTCACGATCATGCAGACATCAGTGATATCGTCAGAGAATTGCTCAAGGAACGTAGCAGCATTTTCAGTTGGGCAGGAATGAAAAGAGAGTTAAGGGTTCTGGAATAGCGAGACCTCGTGGAGGCTCAGACGAGCTTGGGTTAATTGCTTGGTCTGCTTAGAGGTAAGAAAGACCAAAAGAGAGTGTGAGGTGTATACTTGTACGGGCTCGTGGAAGGTCAACTTAGAAGGCGCGGGCACTAAAATGGACAGCAGTAAGGATTTCGATGCAGGGAGGGAGTCCACTGGCCATTAGATGTAATTTATTTGAATAATTGGTCAAGGTCGTGATGCTGCTGCGTTAGGACAGCAGCGCCAGTTTATCTTGTACATTAACATACAACTGAGAAGCGCTGTCGTACACTGGACGCCAGAGCGCTGGGGTTGCAGCCAAGGCGTTTTTGAGGGCAAAACATGATTGTTTCGCCAAATTAGACAGGTGAAACGTAAAAGCAACTTTCGAAGAGGAATATGGAGTGTTCTCTTTAGAGTGAAACGTTTGAAAGCCACTCCTTAAAAAAGTTGACCAGTTCCAAAACGGAACCTCAGCTATTTCCGAAATGTAGGGTTTGGGTTTGCAAGAACGGACTATTGTAGTTCTGAATAAGGGAACGGCCAGTAGCACTGATCAATTCAAGTTTTTTTTTGTTTCCTTTTTCGCCTTCTGTATACCACTCAGCACTCAGACTTTAACATCACCTAGCTTCTGGGAGTTCTATCTGCTCTACATTCGTGTGCCCCCCAGCACATGCGTTATTCGTCCAACTGACCAATAAAGTATCTGTCCATTCGATATCTGTTTTATCATCCCATTCGTTAATTGAGAATTTCAGTATTTTTCCCATAATTCTATCCCAAATTCGGTTCACCGCGTGTTCAGAAGAGGTCATATCACAGGTCCCTCACGTCCTGATCTCCAGAGAGGGCAGAGGACAGTCATTTCATATATCCATTTACCTGGTCAGAATGGCAATTAGAAGGGTTCTGCATATCCTCTAAGACTTGAATATCATTCAACATCATCCACACATCTTGATTAGTTGTCTGAGATATCAAATCCTACATTTCCAAAATGCCAAGTCTCACAAAGTGCATATACAATGAAAGACTTTTCGTGTCTGGAATAAAATATTAGCTCAAATGTTAAAAAGTAATATGTCCAGAAAATAAAATTCCAAACGTGATAAATTCAAGTTCGAAGAGATAAATTTAACCAACCTTTACAACCCAATGTTTTTGTTTAATGAACCGTTCCTGACAGATATAGATTTTAATGAGTACAGAAAGTCCCTCAAAGGGGATTGACATTTACCGTGCAAGATCGAAACTAAAAAAGGTATAGACAACAGGTTAAAATCATCACGGATTTCCAACATGCAGATATAAATGAAAGCATTTCCGGATCTCGAGTTCTATGGCATAAAGAAAGCTAAGATTACATAGGACCACATGTCACCACGAATGAATAAATGTACACTCAGTCCAGTGAGAGCAAGATCAAGCAGACTGTCCGTTTCATTCTCTTTCTCTCCCTTGGTTATTCTTTCCACTTTCAACGTTTTTGTGAAAATTTCTGCCAATTGTTCTGTGCGATCACAATTAAACATACTGTAAGTTGGAAATGGATTGTCAGTTCTTCATGTGCATATCACGCATTTAGTTAGGAAGTTATAGTTTCGGAATCAATTCCCCAATCAATCGAAAGTTTAGAGCATGCACACACACCATCGTAATCGTTCTAAAATTGACAGTGGACATCGTTTAATTGCTATATGACAATATACCAAGTTGTGCAATTCACACAAATGATTTAACAAAATGTTCAACCTTTTACAAGCAGCCTGCAACCCTTTGAACATTTTCCTGACCAGTTATTTTCTCATAGAGTTCCCCTTCCGAATTACATAGTGCATCTGTTCCATTGTTCCTTACGAAACATATCGATTCAATATTTTCTGTGTACGTCGAATTAATATGAAATAGATCACTTAGATAAATGTCATATGTATTTCATAATAATTGTGTTCAGATTCGGAGAGGAAAAAATGAAGATATGTTTGTATAACGATTGTTCTTTTTCTTTCTTAAGGGCGAGATGTTGGGAATTCAGAAACATGTATGTTCAGATAAAACGGAGGGGGTTTTCTGGACTTGAAGGCAAACTTAAAGTGCAGGCTCAGCTGCACGAATGAAAATCTGAGAGACGAGCTGATCCAAAATAGATCTATAGAACAGTTAACTGTTTAAAGGATACATGAATTTTCGTTGCTGTTTTTACAATAATTTGAATGAGCGAGCTTTGAGAAGACTTGAAGCTCAGGTTGAGGTTGTGGATTCAGGTTCTCTCGCTGACCTGGAAGGTTCGTTTCTAGACGTTTCGTAACCATACTAGGTAACACCATCAGTGAGCCTCCGTATGATGCCCTGGTAGCTGAGCCCGCTTTCTATTCCTGTGTTGTGGTTTCATTGGTTTAGTGAGACATGACCCACTCTCACTCGTATCCTTACATACGAATGAGGAAGGACACCACTTCGACAGGGATATTATAGTATTGTGAATATTTTAACCTCTGTACTTGCTGCTCCTGGAATGACTGCAAACTTTACTTTCTCAAGGGCTCTTCCTCATTAACCAACCCCCAACCATTTTGGATATTCAGGGCGGCGTTTTAGCCTCCACTGTGCTTTGCATTAGCACTCCAACAATATTCACTCGCATATTATGGTTTCGTACATCTGGCTTCGCAATATTTTCCAATACCTTTCTTAATCCATAAATAATGCATTTCATGTGGCCAACTTTAATGGAGTAAAAACAACGGAGCCTTTTAAATTGTATGCCCCCTTCACGGGTTTATTTTTTAAAATCTTTGCTAAGTTATCATTATGATCTTCACTGATATCAAACATTCCCTTACCACATCAGAATTTCTCATTTCCCCAACTTCTCCCCTTGCAGACTGAAACTGAAGTTGGAAGCCAAATTTTCATTAATGAGCCAAACCATAGTCGTTAGCCATTTCAACTGCTGATCTTGTGCTTTTAACTCTCTGCTCTTCCAAATGACTTCTCGTTATTTCAGGATGCGAATTTGAGAACTCATCCGAAGTAATCTTCTCAGTGAGAACATCCTAGGTTTGCTCTATTTTAAAAGCCATTATCCACCTATCAATGCTACTTCGTTTTATTCTTTCGAATTCAATGTAGGAGTGACCATGATCCCTCTTTCGATTCCCTAAATTTTGTCTGTAATTTTTAGGGCAGAAGATTACACGCATTTAAGATAGCATCCTTCACCACCTCTTAAGCCCGGTTACTTCCTGTGACAGTGAGCAAATACTTCACGAGCTCGAACGATAAATTTCGTTTGAATCCACAAAGGACTCGTAGCCTATGGTCACTGCACTTGCTTCACCTCCTTTTCGAACGAGATGGAAAAGGCATCTACGTCCTTCTCATCAAAATTAGGCAACATTTTATTCCTTTTAGGCATATCCACACCAGGCCTTTGTCTGTCACAGATTTGCTCATCCTCATACTCTTCCTCACTAAGCTTATCTTCAGCCTTTCTCTCCATACAGTTAAGATGACTCTCCTGACTAACAGTCATTTTTAGAAGTTAAACGTCTCTCCTTTTCGCTTTCTTCCCTCTGTCTTTCTTTTTATTCAGCCATCGCAATACATTTTTCTCTTTCTATTCAGTTTTAATCAACATTTCAATTATTTGATTTGTTTCACTCTTACTTTTTCTTTTGCCTTTCCCTTAAGCTCGTTCATTCTCAATTGAAGTTTAGCCATTCTGGAAGTATTCCGCTGACCTTCCCAGCAAAGTTAAATGCTTAGCTACAGCTGTAATTAATCTCCGTTTCTTACGAACGAAAATGATTCTAACTTCAGTTTAACTGCCAATTCCAGCAGCTTTTCCTCGTTCGTCTTTTGTAAAAGCCTCAAAGTCAGTTCTTCCATCTCAAAAACAAACTCAAGGGGAAATTAATACATCAAGCACTGTTCAAAACAACCTATCTCAACTGCCGGAAGAAAGGTCACCCACACTCGCTGCCTTTGAATCCAGAAATCACAAACCCAAATCTGAACAAGAGAAGGACTCCCACAACGAACTTCAAATATGTAACAGATTAAGCTAGACCCCCTCAAAAGATTCCTAGAAGGTAGTCCAGACCATAAAATGTTCCCTTGTTTGAGGGAGGTGTAAGTTTGATATTCCAGGAGGGATCCAGCTGGCCCATCCACTCAGTTTCAATCAAAATTGAATTTACTTCACACAACAACAAAACAAAGCCTACTTTTACTATAATGTACATCATTGAAAATCAAATCGAGACTAAAGCAACTTCATGATGATGTTCGAAATACTTGTAACATCTCCATAAAAAATCCTGTGAAAAAGGTAAAATGTTACAAAGGTGCTTACAAGAGATGTCAGAGAGGGAGAGAGAGAGAGAGAGAGAGAGACGATTACCATGAAGTTGTTTCTTTAACCAATATCCTGAAAAGCTGACGGCAAAATAATTCCACCAAACCAAACTGAATTGAAATAAACCCGAACTGGGGAAACTAGGCACTCCCCTTTCAATGCACATGTGTATTAAAGGAAATACTTTAAAACATTCTTGAGAGATAAACCCACAACTTTCGCAACATCGGACTTTGTGAACCATCTGAAAATAATACCAAGGACAATAGAGCATTGTTAAAGAAGCAGCATCGTCACAAATTCCATCAACCTCTTCCGGCATCAATGCAACTCTAACCCCTGCATCGCTTGCGTCGATTCTAAATTTGAAAGGTTTCAAAAAACTTGGTTCAACTAAAACTGTTGCGGTGGTTCATATGGCTTGTAAATTCGCAAATGTCGCCTGGCATTGTCTGTCCACCAAAATTTGTGTCCTTCCGTTGTAAACTCCTCAATGGTGCTAACACGTTGCCAAAGTTTGATGCAATATTTCCATAGAATTCGAGCTTTTCCAAAATTCGAAGATCATCTTTCCTCGGGTATTTTCGTGGAAATTCCTCGATGGCCTTCTTCTTCACCGTCCTTGTGGTCAGCCTGCCACGTCCAATGTTATGTCCAAAGAACGTCACTTCTACCTTTGCGAATGAAATGTTCTTTAACATTTTTCAACCAGTTTTGCTTTCTGTAATTATTATCAGCTGTTCCAAAAGTACCATGTGATCAAAGTTTGTGAGAAGATTTGTAGCTCGGGTGCTCGTTGCTGTGGTTCTGTTCGCCGAGCTGGAAGTTTTTGTTGCAAACGTTTCGTCCCCTGTCATGGTGACATGCTCAGTGCTTGGGAGCCTCCTGTGAAGCGCTTCTGTGGTGTTTCCTCCAGCATTTATAGTGGCCTGTCCCTGCCACTTCCGGTTGTCAGTTTCAGCTGTCCACTGTAGTGGCCGGTATATTGGGTCCAGGTCGATGTGTTTGCCGATGGAGTTTGTGGATGATCCACTCAACAAACTCCATCATTTCCCCAACTTCTCCCCTTGCAGACTGAAACTGAAGTTGGAAGCCAAATTTTCATTAATGAGCCAAGCCATAGTCGTTAGCCATTTCAACTGCTGATCTTGTGCTTTTAACTCTCTGCTCTTCCAAATGACTTCTCGTTATTTCAGGATGCGAATTTGAGAACTCATCCGAAGTAATCTTCTCAGTGAGAACATCCTAGGTTTGCTCTATTTTAAAAGCCATTATCCACCTATCAATGCTACTTCGTTTTATTCTTTCGAATTCAATGCGACGTCGTCGTGGTTAAATGCACAATTCATTAATCGAGCCGCAACTCTGCTCATGTGTCCTTGGGATGTGGATGGTGTGTTTTTCTTTCCAAAAGGCAACATTTTGTAATGATGTAGCCCATTTGGTATTACAAGCAGAAACCTCCTATGCTTTCACTGAAAAAGGTTAACTGAGAATAATCATGCGGCAATTCATACTTCATTATGGACGTGGTTTATTAAACTTTTTCTACACACTCCTCCAATCTAGGTACTCGGTAGGACTCTAATTTAGTTATTGCGTTGAACTTCCGATAGTCTACTCAAAATTATTGGTACCGTCAGATTTTGGAACTACCACAGTCGAGAAACTGCATTCACTCCGACCCAGTTCAAAGATATCTTCGTTGTGCATCGCATCCACTTCCTTCTGGGCCTATGTGATTTTGTGAGGATGAAGAGTGTATGGGTATTGTTTTACCGGAGCAGCGTTCCGAATTTCAACTCAGAGCATAGTATTATATTCCTGTATGTGATGGTGCAACAATAGACAATAGGTGCAGGAGTAGGCCATTCTGCCCTTCGAGCCTGCACCAACATTCAATAGGATCATGGCTGATCATCCTTAATCAGTATCCTATTCCTGCCTTATCTCCATAAACCTTGATTCCACAATCCTTGAGAGCTCTATCCAACTTTATCTTAAATGAATCCAGAGACTGCACCTCCACAGCCCTCTGGGGCAGAGCATTCCACACAGCCACCACTCTCTGGGTGAAGACATTTCTCCCCATCTCTGTCCTAAATGATCTACCCCGTATTTTTAATCTGTGTCCCCTGGTTCGGTACTCACCCATCAGCGGAAACATGTTTCCTGCCTCCAGAGTATCCAATCCTTTAATAATCTTATATGTCTCAATCATATCCCCACTCAGTCTTCTAAACTCAAGAGTATACAAGCCCAGTCGCTCCAGTCTTTCAGTGTAAGGTAGTCCCGCCTTTCCAGGAATTGACCTCGTTAACCTACGCTGCACTCCCTCAATAGCCAGAATGTCTTTCCTCAAATTTGGAGACGAGAACTGCATACAGTAATCCAGTCGTGGTCTCCCCAGGGCCCTGTACAGCTGCAGAAGAACCTCATTGCTTCTCTACTCAATCCCTCTTTTTTATGAAGGCCAGCATGCTATTAGCCTTCTTCACTACCTGCTATACCTGCATGCTTATCTTCATTGACTGGTGTACTAGAACACCCAGATCTCTCTGTACTGCCCCTTTGCCTAAATTGAGTCCATTTAGGTAGTAATCTACCTTCCTGTTCTTGCCACCAAAGTGGATAACCCATACATTTATCCACATTAAACTGTACCTGTCATGCATCTGACCACCCACCTAACTTGTCCAGGTCACCCTGTAATGTCCTAACATCCCCATCACATTTCACCCTGCCACCCAGCTTAGTATCATCAGCAAATTTGCTAATGTTATTACTAATACCACCTTCTATATCATTAACAAATATTGTAAAAAGCTGCGGTCCCAGTACTGATCCCTGCGGTACCCCACTGGTCACTGCTGCCATTCCAAAATTGAGCCATTTATCACTACTCTTTGTACCCTAAAAGCCAACCAACTTTCAATACAGTTAGTACTTTGCCCCGAATACCATGCGCCCTAATTTTGCTCTCTAACCTCCTATGTGGGACTTTACCAAACGCTTTCTGAAAGTCCAGGTACACGATACCTACTGGATCTCCCTCATCCATCTTCAGAGTTACACCCTCAAAAACTTCCAGAAGATTAGTCAAGCATGATTTCCCGTTCATAAATCCACGCTGACTCTGACCTATCCTGTTGCTACTATCTAGATGTATCGTAATTTCATCCTTTATAATAGACTCCACAATCTTTCCCACCACTGAGGTCAGACTAACTGGTCTATAATTTCCTGCTTTCTCTCTCCCACCTTTCTTAAAAGTGGCATAACATTAACCACACTCCAATCCGCAGGAACCGATCCCGAATCTATCGAACTCTAGAAAATAATCACCAACGCATCCACGATTTCTCGAGCCACCTCCTTCAGTATTCTGGGATGTAGACCATCAGGCCCCGGGCACTTATTAACCTTCAGACCTAAAAGTCTCTCCAACACCAATTTCTGGCAAATATAAATTCCCTTAAGTGCAGGTCCTTCAGCGACTGTTACCTCAGGGAGATTTCTTGTGTCTTCCCCAGTGAACACAGATCTGAAGTACCAATTCAATTCATCTTCCATTTCTTTGCTCCCCGTAATATATTCCATTGTTTCTGTCTTCAAGGGCCCAATTTTAGTCCTAACCAATTTTTTGTGCCTTTCACATACCTAAAAATACTTTTAATATCCTCCTTTATATTGTTGGCCAGTTTACCTTCGTACCTCATTTTTTTCTCTGCGTATTTCCTTCTTAGTAATCCTCTGTTCTTATTTAGAAGCTTCCCAGTCCTCCGTTTTCCCACTATCTTTGCTATGTTATACTTTTTCTATTTTGACTTTATATGTTTCTTAACTTCCCTTGTCAGCCACGGCCAAGCCTGCCTCCTCCTAGGATCTTTCTTCCTTTTTGGAATGAACTGATCCTGCAGCTTTTCCCACTTATCTTTGCTATGTTATACTTTTTCTATTTTAACTTTATATGTTTCTTAACTTCCCTTGTCAGCCACGGCCAAGCCTGCCTCCTCCTAGGATCTTTCTTCCTTTTTGGAATGAACTGATCCTGCAGCTTCTGCATTATACACAGAAATATCCGCCATTGTTGCTCCACTGTCATCGCTGCTAAGGTATTGCACCATTGAACTTTGGCCAGCTCCTCCCTCATAGCTCCATAGTTCCCTTTATTCAACTGAAATATTGTCACTTCCGATTGTACCCTCTCCCTCTCAAATTGCAGATTGAAGCTTATTGTATTATGGTCACTATTACCCAATGGCTCCTTCACTTCTAGGTCCCTGACCAATTCTGGTTCGTTGCACAATACCAGATCCAGAATTGCCTTCTCCCTGGT
>NC_057717.1:79021690-79045060 GCF_004010195.1 Chiloscyllium plagiosum | reverse complement strand
TTCAAGTCCATTGTCTCCCTGTTTCTGGCCTCACCAGCCCGAGGAACTGGAAGCAAACCGGAGATAACCATCTTGGACGTCCTGCTTTTCAGCCTTCTTCCTAGTTCTCCGAAGTCTCGTTGTAGTATGTTCCTCCTCTTCTTCCCGACATCATTTGTGCCGACATGTACCACCACCTCTGGCTCTTCACCTTCATCCTTGAGGAATTCCTACTCTATGTCTGTGATGTCTTTAACCCTGGCACCAGGAAGGCAACACACCATCCTTAAGTCCCGTCTGCTGCCACAAAAACCACTGTCAGTTCCTCTCACTATGGAGTCCCCTATGACCACGGCTCTGTGCGATGTCCGACTCTTCCGCTCTGTCTCCACGCCAACTTTTAATTGACAGACCTGGCCACCTCGGGCTGGTAGTGTCACCTGTCTCTACTGTTTCCAAAAGATTCAACTTGTTCCTGACAGGTACTTCCCCCGGGGTCTCTTGCACCTGTCTCCTCTCTGCCTTCCTCATCGTCTGCTCTCTTCTGCTCTCTTCTGGTACGATTGCTGTAATAACATCGCTGAAGGTCTTGTTCAGATAGATCTCGTTCTCTCGGATGAGACTAAGGTCCTCGAGTTCTTTCATCAGTGCTGTAATATGCTCTGTCAGTAGCTGAACGTGCACACACTTTCCACACTTATACAAGCCAGACACACCAGAGTCGTTGACCTCCCACATCAAGCACGTAGCACACTGAACCAGCTTGGCAATCATGTCTTCACCCTCTTCAACTATGGTGTAATCACTTCACTCAACCTCCTTGTCAAAGACTTCTGAGCTAAAGCCTCATTTTTCAATCCACAGGAACTTCCTTGGACCCTCTTTTTGGGGCAAGTCTGTGGACTTGTAATTTAGGTTAGAGAAGGAGGGAGCCCCTACTTTGTAGGACCTAGGGTCTAGAACACACCCACTCAAATTACAATCACTTACCTTCCCGACCGGCTTTGCGCTCCCTTCAATTCCGCCCAGCTCCCGCCGCTCTCTGATGCTAAAAGACCGTTGGCGTCGAGGTACGTTCTTAAATAGCATTCACTTACCTTCCCAACAAAACGTCCAAGTGGTTTCTCTGCTTCTGAGACAGCTAGCTCACCAAACAATCCCTCTCCTGATGTACTTCATCATTACTTAACGTATTTTGAGGCACAGCAGAATCCACACCCTCTGGATTTGATTTGTCACTCTGCGTTCAGTCAGTAACATCTGTTTATCCATTCCCCTGTCTCCATTATGGCAAGGTTTCGCAATATTTGCATGACATGCCCGAGACAGTGCTGGATGTCGATTTGCTCGCTAAGTTGGAAGGTTCATTTTCAGACGTGTTTCCACCATACTAGGTAACATCTTCAAATAGCGTCCGAATGATGCTCGAGACAGTGTTCGATCCAGCTGCTTTACGAGGTCGGTTACTTTGTTAGAGTTAAGTAAACTTGGCTTTGTACGGATGTCTTACCACTGGGAACAGTACTTTCACGCCAGTCCCTCGTGAAAATATTCGAATTTTGGAGTTTGATCTCTCTCACCTGGTTAATTTTATGTTGTGCCCCATTCTGGTGCTGTTGAGCTAATTCAACTCCCTAACCTCCGACTTCATTCCGATGAATGTTTATTTAATTCATTTGAAAAGCACTCTCACGACATATCCAAATATGATTTCAAACAGAGGACACTGAGCAGATTCGTTTGAGACATCCCAAGTCGCAAATAATATTAACGGGATGCATTTATCCAATCATTTGGGTAATCCTGATAGAATACTCTAAATAAGGTCTTCAGGGTCTAATGCGATCTTCTAAAGGCTTCATGACATTCAGGATTGTACGCATTTGATTTCAAGTTCTGTATGCATAAACTATCCATGATTTCCTTCAATTGTTGAGCAGTAAAATTGGTCACAGTCAATCTAATTGGGTGTTACATGTCTGGTAGTGAAAGCTACTATTCCCTGCAACACCGATTTTGCTTTAATACTCCATTATGGAATTGCCTTCAGAAATCTGGCAGACACATCCATTAATGTCAGCAAATCTGGTTATGACGGATAGTTTTTGGAAAGCATCCTAAACAATCTATCATAATCCGCTTGAAAGGTTCGTCGAATCCGGGGATTGACAACAAATGTGTTGGTTTTATTCCTGCCTGTGGACAAGCTACTATTTCGCACATTTGACATAAGCAGCAAAATCCAATCACATTCTTACGGAGTCCAGACCAATCGAAGCGCTTTTGTGCCTGAGCCTGATTCTTCAATATACAAGGTGTACTTCGACTGGTTATTCATGTACTATTCATTTTACACCCTGTCTGTATTCTCTTGGCAACCCACTGCAACCGTTTTCGTTCTGCAATAACTTGTCGTGGTCTCCCTTCGCGTTTTTGCATTTTTTCCAAAAGATAATAACACTCGGAATTACATCCTGAATTATCATCTGAGCAGGTACTAATATTACATATGTTTTGCTGTCAGTCCATTAGCCTTTCAGGACTAAATACCGAAGTCTGACCTGCTACCTGTTCAGGAATTTCCTGCATCATTACATCAAGCAAGCTCCCAGCTCACTGAACCTTAACTCCTTCATCTTTCTATACCATAGATTAGAAAAATATACCGTAGAATCCCTACAGCGTGGAAACAAGCCAGACTGGAGAACAAGTCCAACTGACCCAGCGAAGTACATCTCACCCACCCCTATTCCCCTACAACTCAGCATTTTCCATAACGAATACACGTAATCTCCTCATTCCTGAACACTATGGAAATTGAGCATGGCCAATTTACCTAACCTGCACAACTTTGCACTATGCGAAGAAAACAAAGCAACTGGAGTAAACCCACACAGACACGGGAAGAGCATGTACATGCTGCACTGCCAATCGCCCGAGGCTGGTAACAAACTTGCCATGTGAGGTAGCAGTGCTAACCACTGAGCTACCTTGGTGCTGTCGCTTGCAACAGTGGGACTTTGATGCTGCACAGGAAAAAGGTGTGGACTGCAGATGCTCGAGATCAGAGTCGCGAGTGCGGTTTGGCAAAAACACAACAGGTCAGGCAGCGTCTGAGGAGGAAAAGAATAGGCTTTTCAGGCAAATTACCTTCATCAGAACTAATGCTGTGAGCTGACGAGGTGGAGAGACAAATGGCCGACAAGTCCTCCGCATCTTCCTGTCCCGGTGTCCCCACAGTTACTCTTCCAATGACATTCTTAAACATTTTTCTGAACTGGTCCTCACCCTCAAAAATGTCTCCTTTGAATCCTCCCACTTCCTTCAGATGAAAGGAATAGCCATGCACACCCGCAATGGTTCGAGCCATGCCTATCTCTTTGTTGGTTACAGGGAACAGTCTATCTTCTGCAGTTACACCGGCACCAATCCCCACTTTCTTTTCCTTAAATTGGTGACTGCATCTGCGCCAGCTCGTACTCGCACGAGAGGTTAAACTGTTCATTAACTTCACCAACGAAATCCACCCGGAACTTAAGTTCACCTGGACCATCTCGGGCAACTCCCTCGTCTTTTGGACCTGTCCATCTCCACCAACGGTGACGGTCTCAACACTGATATCTTCTACAAAACTACCTTATCAAGCAGCTACCTGGACTGCACCACCATGCCTACTGTAAAAACTCTATCCCTCATTCCCAAATCCTCCATCTCCATCGCATCTGATCCCAGGTGGACCAGTCCAACCACAGAATGAACCAGATGGCCTTCTTCATCAAAGATAGCAATTTCGACTCTGCACGGTATGATGGTATCTAGCGCATATTTTCCACTTCCCGGAATTCGCCCTTGAACCCTATCATTACAACTGCAACAAGGGCAGAAACCCTCTCCTCCTTGTTTTTCAGCTTCCACCCCACCAACCGACATGTACACTGTATCATCGTCTGCCAGTTCTGCAACGTACAAACGGATCCCATCAACAGAGATATATCTCCCTTGTACCCCTATCCGCTCTCCAGAACATCACTCCTTCCGTGACTGCCAAGTCAAGTCGCTGCCCCCGACAAGCGCAGCCTCAACACGCAGCACCATGTGCTGCTAGCACAGGGCTTCGATAACCCGTGCCAACACTTCCTCCTGACCTTCATCGAAGGCCCCAGAACAGTCTTCCACATCCATCAGAGTTTTACTTGCCCACACACATATGTCATTTACTGTATCCATTGCTCTTGATGTGGCCTCCACTCCACTGGGAAGACAAGGGCGCATCAGAGAACATCATCTGGACATCTGCACCAACCAGCCCCACCGACCCGTAGCCAAACATTTCAACATCTCTTCCAACTCTTCCGAGGGCATGCAGGTCTTGGCCCTCCTCCATCCCCACTCCCTAACCAACCAATTCTGGGAGGAAGAACGTTAGGACCCTCCTATTACAGTTTCCTCATTTCCTCTCCCACACTTTATCCTCATTCCCAACTTCCGACTCAGCACCGCCTGGATGTCCATCTTACTTGCTAAAAATCCACTCCACCCTCCTCTGTAATATGTCACCAATACCGCCACTTCCATCTGCTTATTGCACTCTTAACTATCTTCGCCCCAAGCCCCACCGCCTCCCATTTATCTGTCAGGACCCTCACCTCACAGCCTCATTCGTAATGGAGGGCTTTTGGCCCAAACATAGATTATCGTTCTCCTCCGATGTTGCCTGCCCTGCTGTGCTTTTCCAGCACAATACTCTCGACTTTTGCTATTTCACAGTCTGGGAAAATTCCAGGATTTTTTCATCAAACTCATCACTTCACTGATCTTCCTTTGGCTTATGCAACACAATGTACGTCACTCGCTTCTGGATCCTGCCAGGTAGTTTGCAACAACAACCTTTATTCCAGAAATAAAGATTGTTGTCAATCATTGGCACTCTTACTTCAGTAGACTTGATTGGCCTCTCCAACTTGATCCTACAAAGGGGAAAGCTGAATTCCTTTCCATTTATTTCACCAAATATCATCGTCTAGGGCAACCTGTAAGGAAGAGTGCGAATATTTTCAGCTCTCAGTATTAGTTACTGACCAGATAATATACCGCTTAAAAGTTGAAATTATTTCTCTTCTGTCCCTGATTGTTTCTGAGTAAACATTGCCCACAGAATCGAGATCAGGCTTTAATGCAACACCCAGGCATCGTATAGGATGTGCACCCGCGTGCTTCTCTTTGAGTTTTCTTCTGTTTTGTTTAATATGTCCACGAACACCACTGGCTTTGACTCTTTCACTACTTCTTTTCCCATAGAGCCTTTCTTCAACGACAGGCACTGTGACATTGGGTGAAAAACCTGACTGCAATAAAAGGAGTGCCTTTCCCCGTGCCTTTCGTAAACCATTGGAAATGTAATGCTGTGTTCCACTCCATTAAAGTGCTAATACATGAGACTTTTCAACTCCTTTTCAGCATTTTTATCTTCTTTATTCACCTGTCGTAAACTATTCCCGGTTTGATTCACTCTTTACTTGGCAATGAAGGTCACCCCCTTCTCCAAACGTCTACAAAGAATGAAATTTCTAATGGAACCTCAATTTCGACTTGGACCCAAGTGCATATTTATCTGCCTTCTCTGCCGTTCTTCTCACTTCATGAACATTTTGCTCATCCACGTATATTTTGTTATGTCTGGAACTGTGTTTCCAATCTCCTGCAACAGAAACGTCTCTTTTTCAACTTCATATTTCTTATCTAGTCTTTGTTTACGCCTCCAGGACCTGATCAGGTGTACTCGAGAACGGTATGGGAAGCTAGAGAAGTGATTGCTGGGCTCTTGCTGAGATATTTGTATCATCGATAGTCACAGGTGAGGTGCCAGAAGACTAGAAGTTGGCAAACGCGGTGCCACTGTATAAGAAGGGCGGTAAAGACAAGCCAGGGAACTATAGACCGGTGGGCCTGACCTCGGTGGTGGCCAATTTGTTGAAGGGAATCCTGAGGGAGAGGATGTACATGTATTTGGAAAGACAAGGACTGATTTGGGGTGGTAAACATGGTTTTGTGCGTGGGAAATCATGTCTCACAAACGTGATTGAGTTTTTTGAAGAAGGAACAAAGAAGATTGATGAGGGCAGAGCAGTAGATGTGATCTATATGGACTTCAGCAAGGCGTTCCACAAGGTTCCCGATGGGAGACTGATTAGCAAGGTTAGATCTCATGGAAAACAGGGAGAACTAGCAATTTGGATACAGAACTGGCTCAAACGTAGAAAACAGAGGGTGGTGGTGGAGGGTTATTCTTGAGACTAGAGGCCTGTGACCAGTGGAGTGCCACAAGGATCGGTGCTGGGCCCTCTACTTTTTGTCATTTACATAAATGATTTCTATGCGAGCATAAAGGGTACAGTTAGTAAGTTTGTGGATGACACAAAAACTGGAGGTGTAGTGGACAGCGAAGAGGGTTACCTCAGATTACAACAAGATCTGGACCAGATGGGCCAATGGGCTGAAAGTTGCAGTTGGAGTTTAAGTCAGATAAATTCAGAGTGCTGCATCTTGGGAAAGCAAATCTTAGCAGTACTTATACACTTAATAGTAACGTCCTAGGGAGTGTCGCTTAACAAAGAGACCTTGGAGTGAAGGTTCATAACTCCTTGAAAGTGGAGCCGCAGATAGATAGGATCGTGAAGAAGGTGTTTGTTATGCTTTTATTTATTGGTCAGAGTATTGAGTACAGGAGTTGGGAGGGCATGTTGCGGCTGTACAGGATATTGGTTAGGCCACTGTGGGGATATTGCGTGCAATTCGGTTCTCCATCCTATCGGAAAAATGTTGTGAAACTTGAAATGGTTCAGTAATGATTTCCAAGAATGTTGCCAGAGTTGGAGGATCTGAGCTACAGGGAGAGGCTGAACAGGCTGGGACTGGTTTCCTTGGAGCATCATTGTTCGAGAGGTGACCTTATAGAGGTTCACAAATTTATGAGGAGTATGGATAGGATAAATAGGCAAAGTCTTTTCCCTGGCGTCAGAGAGTCCAGCGCATAGGTTTAGGGTGAGAGGGGAAGATATAAAAGAGACCTAAGTGATAATATTTTCCACGCGGACTGTGAGACGTGTATGTAATAAGCTGACAGAGGATTTGGTGGAAGCTGGTACAATTGCAACATTTAAGAGGCATTTGGACGGGTATATGAATAGGAAGGGTTTGGAGGGATGTGGCCTGGTGCGGCAGGTGGGAATAGATTGGGTTGGGATATCTGGCTGGCATGGACGGGTTGCACCGAAGGGTCTGTTTCCATCCCTATGACTGTAAATGCGTCCATAAAAATTACTACGCTCAATTCTTTCGAACTGAAGATCAGTCTTCCTGGTTCCTCCATTATTTTTCTGACCCACTGCCTACACTCTTCTGCTACAAATTGACTGCCACTCAAAGTAGCCTGCTTGAATATCCGCATAATCTCTGCCCCGAAACACAATCATACCCCTAAGAAATGCTAACACACCGTATGCCTTCGGATCAATCCGATTAACCTGGATGGCAACTTTCAGGAATCTATGTACATGGACAACGAGATCTCGCTGTTCATCAACACGTCCATAAATATTATCATTATCTCAGGATTCTGCATTCCTGTTACTCTTTCAAAGGTAGATCACCTCATACTTGTCCGCATTATACTCCATTTGTCATTTCTTAGCTCAGCTCCACAGCTAATCGATGACCTTCCATATCTTGAAGCATCCTTCACTGCTATCCACCACTCTTCCAGCATTACTTTCATTGGCACATTTATCAACCTAACCTTCTCAGTCATGTCATTTTAAAAAATAACAACCAGCAGTTGCCGCAAAACAGATCGACTCATAACTCAACTGCAGGAAAAACATTGCCCATCAGCCACCTTCTTTCAGCTCCCCAATTTCTGATCCAGAACACTAAATCACCCTCAATCTCATGCCTCGATAATGTTTGCAATAATCCATCGTGGGGAAACCTACCAAGTACCTGACTGAAATCAATATACACCACATGAACAGGTTTACCCTCATTCCCCTGTTTTGTCACCGTCTCGAAAAACTCAATGAGATTTGTGAGGCACGAAATGCCCTTCAGAAAATCGTGTTGACTATTTCTAATCAAATTACTACTTTCTAGATAATTGCAAATCATATCCTGTATTACCTTTTCCAATACTGTACCGACAACCGAAGTAAGGCTCACTCGTTTCGAATTGCCAGCAGTTTCTAGACTCCCATTTTTGAACGAGGGAACAGCGTTTGCTGTCCCCCATTTCTGCCACTATCCTGCAGAAAATGACGACATAAACATAAGAGACAAAGTCTCTGCAATCTCTTCTCTGGTTTGGCAGATAATACTAAATTAAATCCCGTCTGGCCCAGGAGACCTATATATTTTCACAAAATTGCTAACACGTCCTCCTTGTGAACCCCAATCCAATCTAGTCTAGTAGGCTCTATCCCAGTATTGTCCTCAACAAATTGTCATTTAGAAGTGTGAATGCTGACAAAAAAATCATTTATCTCTTCTACTATTTCCTCTGACCTCACGCAAGAGTTCCCACTGCTATCCTTGATTGGCAATAATCTTATTCTAGTCATATGCTAATTACTGAAATATCTATAGTTAGCCTGATGGTTTTCCTTGACCTATCCGCCAACAACTTCTCATCTCTTCTCATGGCTCTTCTTAATTTCGGACTTTACTTTCTAATCTGTAACTCTCAACCGGCCGAACTGAGCCTCCACATCTCATCCTATGATAAGCCCTTTTCTTCCTCTTGACAAGAGCATCAACTACTTTAGTAAACCACGTGTCCCTGACATCACTCCCTCAGTAACACTCACTCCCTCACTGTCTCATTTAGTCTGTCATTTTCACGCAGCCTATCTCGCACTCTCTCACTCAAAGTCTCATTCACACGACACTCTGATATTCGCTTTCCCACGGTCATAGTAACGCCCCCACTTTCACCCTCATTCCCTCAGTCTCACTCATTCATTCGTAGTCTCACTGTCCCACACTGATTGATTGATGAATTTGGGTAAATGGATATTTCAGCACATTCTTCAGTTGCTGTCTGAACCTCGTCTGGGTCACGGCATAAATCACGGTGTTTGTGCAGCAACTGAGGAGCTGCAGCATGAATGACAATTCCTGCACAAAGGGAGCTAGCTTCAGAAAGTCATAGCCCAACTACCACATCCTGTTCCATGTAGAATACACCATTAACATTGACCATAACAAAATGAAATTGGCCGAGATAACAAACAGTAAAATCATGGATTTCTTTCGATTTCGTATTTCTGTGTCACATCGAAAGTCTCCATTTGTGTGAACCCGGAGTCTTCTGCGGGCTCTGCTGGTCACTATAATGTGTCTGACTGTGAAAGCATTGAGTAACAGGATCAGGAGAAATGGGAGAGTTGGATTGAAAAGGTGGTGGAGAATCTCGATTGTGACCCAGACACGGGAGTAATAAACAGCGACTGTTGCCTCACAAAACCAGGGGGAGTTCTTCAGCACATATTAAGCTGTGAACATAAAATACCAGAAAATATTCTTTAAACAACTGAACACGATCACTGTTCCGAGAACGACAGCCGTCGTTTTCTCCCTGCAATATTTATTTTTCAGCTTTTGGCAACAAATGGCCACACATCGATCAAAGGTGAAAGTGACGGTGAACCAGACAGAACAGTCAGTGGCTGCAGAAAGCAGGACGGCGTAGATATTACACAGGGGAATGTACCACAGGAAATCAAACTGTTCAGAGTAAACAATGGGAATATGTCTCAACATCAGATCGAGGATAATGACCAGTAGATCCGCCGCTGCCATGGCCCCCAGATAACGACTGACACATGGAGACAATCCACAATCTTTATAAAGCAGGACATAGATCGTCACTACGTTAACTGTGAGGAAGGAAAACAAACAAATTACACACCAGTCTGGAGGCAAAGTAACCAGTTTGATGAAGGACCCCACGACATTTTCAAATATGCCAATGTATTTCGAAATTAATTGACATAATTGGAGATAAAATAACAGCTGCCAATTTCTGACTTACAGAAATGCGAGAGAAGAAAACCGGAAGAAATCCTCGCTACCCAAATACATAGATACACATCTAATTAAAAGATTTTTTTCCAGAACATTCCCACACACTCGGGAGCAAACATCACTTTCATTCCAGATCCGAATACGGATGGATAAAACATTGCCATTCATGTTTAACAGTAACAACTGAAAAAATTCCAATAGCATCTTCAACTCGGAACACCATTTCCTGCAGATTGAGGGGAATGGAATTTTGTGAGAGTTCAGATGATGGAGAACATTTGTTCAGCAGCTTTGTAACGGGAAGTGGGGTCAGAACAGTGATAGAATCACAGTGCTGAATCTTCGATTAATTTGTCTCATTGACATTTTATTTGAGAGTGACAGAGGTATCATGTAAACGAGGTCGAGCTAATTTTCTGGTGCAATCTTATCAATCTCATGTCAGTAGCTACCTACCCCAACTCATGGCGACCCTCTGATTCAATGCCAGCCTGATTCTCCCACCGAGCATGGCTAGCAGTACTCGCTGTCGCCCGGATTCCCCTGGATATTCTCTGATCGCTTGTACTGGTGGCATCTTTAAACTCCCAATGGACGACAGTTGAACTCCTCAGGTCAAACCTGCCCTGTACGTTTTAGCTGAACAGGGCAGGTTAGGGTCAATTACACCTCAATTTGTCGACAGCAGTTCAAAGGCCCTGGTGGATGTGCTAGTACACAGGAGGTCCTTTCTCTCCCAGAGAGGCCACACCACCAACCACACCAAGCAAGGTCTATGCTCACCATCTAGCTTGGAGCAGTATCTGCAGTCTAAAGAACTAGAATGCAGGCAAGCGTCAGTAACCTTCCATGCTCCAGCACAGTGCACTCTCTGCTCCCTCACATTGATTGCATATCTGTTATAACACTCATCCTCAAACTAGGTTAATGCTCCGCCACTTTCACTGCTGCCTGGAGCACCTTCTCTCTATGTCCTGCACAGCAACGAGAAAAGTTAAAGAATAATTTCACAGAATATCAGGTACAGAATGTTCTGTGGAATGCCGCTTTCTGGATGATGTTGACTATAAAATGTTGCAGATAAGTTTCCAAATAATTCCCAAGTTCAGGAAAATGTCACTCTCACAGTGCATAACACACAAGCGGACTGAGCAGAGTTTTATTTTGTTTTTCCAATCACATGCATTACACTGCACCATGAGGCCATTCATCCCTTCCAACCTGCTTCTCCATTTAATGAGATCGGGCTGTTCGAATTGTGTTTCCGGCTACATTTTACAGGAACTTTCAGAGATTCAACACCCTGGATTCCTATCCTTCACCGAACGATATGAGGATACTTTTCTAATCGATTTTCTTTCAAGAATGGTTTCAAAATCTATTTCTAATGAAGACAAAATTTCCATATAATGCATTCCATCAGCTTTATACTTTTATGCAATAAGAAGAACACTTTATACACGCCAACACAAAATGCTCACTTATTTCATAGATATTAATATCGAATCACAATTAGTATTTCTGGTTATTTCACTTCTCTTGCATTATTGTATTCAGCCAAAAACAACATCTCAAAACTTGTCTAATTATAAAGCAATTACTAGCAGTTTGTTTTTGTTCTGGGCCACTATCCTGTTCCGTTATCTTTTTTGCAGCAACGTCAAATGTTTCTATTGTATTTTGCATTTTACTATTTCTGTCCTTCGCAGTTATGTAATCTCCCACGCAGTTGGCTGGACGTCTGGTTTGTGATGCACAGGGAGACTAACAGCGTCGGTTCAATTCCCCACACTGACAGTGGTTACCACGAAGGACTCGGTTTCTCAACCTGACCTCTGCTCTGAGGTGTGCGGATCCCAAAGTTGAACCGCCTTATCTATCTCTCTCTAATGAGAGATGAGCCATATGGTCCTCTGCGAACACACTGACATTATTCTGCCACTGTATCAGTTTATACTTTTCTCTGCATTAGCATTTTTTGATTGTATTCTTGGTGTTCTGATCATCCACATTTATCGTTTTGGTCTCCGGTCCGAATTCTCCACACTGCAAATTGCTGCCAATTTTATGATAATACTTAACATTCCATCAATTGATCTGTCTGTGCTACAAACATATTTAGTATCTCTGCCTCCAATGCTGTCTAGGGAAGAGTTTTCGAAAATCTAACAACATTCTGAGAAAAGAAGAAGAATCTCCTCAACTCTTTAATAAATAGAAGATTTTAAAAAAAATTACTTTGTATCTACCCGCTAGCTGTACTTCCGATCAACTTTGTTTGGAGTTAATACTGTTACATCTCTACTCATTCTGAATAAGAACGCATCCAGAGGCTTGTGTGTCAAGGCTTATTTTGTATTCTTTCCTGATAAAGGATGTTATTACATTGGGTGGTGTTCACAGATGTTTCACTTCTCTTATTCCTTGATTGAATGCTTTATATTATAAAGGCTAAACCGGTTCCACTTTAAATAAGGGGTGATCTCATTGAGCCATCAAAAATCTTCAGTACAATGGAACAGGGAGAAATCCAGTGGGTATTTGCATTGTTCAAACTTGTCATCATTTTCCTACAATTCCTCCAGCGGGGTCTCAGGACATTCAGACCGTCGAGTCGTCATCGACCCTCTAAAAGTCATCGCATCTCGGTTCATTCCCCTATATTTTCCCTGTAACCCTGCACTTCACATCGTTAAACAGCCTATCCGACACGTTTGAATAGTGAGATGATATTAGAGCACCCAAAAAAAACCAACACAGATATGGGACAGTGTGAACATTCCTCGAAGACTTTCAACAGAGTGTACCTTTGTTGTTGTAAGGCAGCGGTACTCACCACAGAGCTATCATGCCACCCCAGTAGGTCCGACTAGTATTTGCTGCTGACTAAATACTTCTGACTTAGTTGTCCCTGTCACTGAAACTGAAACAGTCTGCGCCCTGTATCATTGTCCATTTCATCAAAGTGGTTACATTTAAAACGTGTTGTGACTAGTAGGAGTGGGAGTCAAAACAAAACATAACCACCTCTCCAAACGCATTTGCAACAGGGATGAGGAGGAATTTACATAGTGGGAAATCATTCAGTGCGAATTCTCTTTCCGAGAAGTTTTTGACAATTAGATCGAGACTGGCTTTGCTTGATTTCCAGTCGACCAGTGAATCCGGGAGAATAGGGTATTGACAGAAAAATACAGCTGTGACAAAAATGACATGAGACACGTATTCACTCGTTGAGTAGTGTCAAATTGTATTTTGGATCTTTTTCGCCCTTCGGTGCGATGTTCTCAAGTTCCACTCAGACCTTCGGATCTGCGACACATGAGCAGATTGAGGACACTTCAATAGTTAGTTGTAGGTCGGAAAACTAACGTGGCAAACACCCCTCCAATCCCTCTTTCTATTTCTTTCCGTTCATGACAACATGCAGAATTTGAAACTGCTTCTCAATATCTACTTCGTCAAGTCCCGTCTGTTACTTGTATTTCTCAGAAATATTAACCTTCATTCATTTCAGCTACATTGTGTAATCGACTAATGTTTTCAGGTTTTTTTTCTTTATCAGTCAACATTTTTATCACCAGGATCCAGCCCAATGAAGGAAACTAGTTACTTGCTGCTCTAGCTTACTAACACACTATTTTATTCATACACACGCCCCAATCCCCTTGAAGTGCAATTTTTTTTTTGGGGGGGGGAGTCCGCTCCATTAAATAATATCTAGGCTTGTGTTTTTCTCTGTGTCTAAGTCCACGGTCTCATACCTTAATTTTGTAATAAACACCATCTGCCAATCATTTACCCAGCCACTGTTCTTACCTTTATTCTCTTTCAGGTTCCTTATGTCCAAGTTCTACCAGTTTGAATTCTTCAGTTTGTGATTGAGTACTCTCCTTAACAGCTTCTGCGATAAGTGGCTGGTTCGTCTTCTTATCAAGGCCTTTTCTTTGAACAGAAACAACCATTTCTGGGAGCTATGAAAACTCCCCTTATGTATGTACAACTGTACATCAACTGACTTCCCCCAGATCCATTATCACAATCGGCTTTAGCACAAACATCTGACAAAAAGTGCAATCTAGATGCTCGGTTCTTGTCAATTATTCATTGGGAGATTCCAATTGTTGCTGAACATATGATCAGCTGAGTGTGACTCTATCCTTGAAACTTCTCGATTTCTGTCACTCTTGTGCCAATTATGTCACATTCCAGTGAGAAGCATCCGAGATGATCTCCTCTTCCCTCTATTAAGAGATCTACAGCACTAACTGAGATGAACAGGGTCTTCTGGAGTAAATTACACATCTCCTGCTATTCATCCCTCAATCTTTCCCTCAATACCAGGAGAATTATAGAGATCCCCTTGTCCTCATTTGCACTATGCTTGAATCCACAAAGAATCACCATCCGTTACTTCCACCACCTATATCGGGACAGCACCATCAAACACAACTGTCAACACCACCCCTCGCTGCAAATTCCTCTAGCTGTCAGCATTTCAGAGTCCATTACCTCCGTGACAACCTTCAACACTCCCAACATGGAATACAGGGAGAACCAGCCATTTGGATACAGAACTGTCTCAAAGTTAGAAAACAGAAGGTGGGGGTGGAGGGTTGCTTTTCAGACTGGAATGTGACCAGTGGAGTGCCAAAATGATCGGTGCAGGGTCTTCTACTTTTTTCCATTTACATAACTGATGTGGATGCTAGAATAAGAGTTACAGTTAGTCAGTTTGCAGATGACACCAAAATTGGAGGGGAGTGATGTTGTGAAACTTGAAAGGGTTCAGAAAAGATTTCCAAGAATGTTGCCAGGGTTGGAGGATTTGAGGTATAGGGAGTCGCTGAACAGGCAGGAGCTGTTTTCCCTGGAGCGTTGGAGGCTGAAGGGTGACCTTATGGAGGTTTTCAAAATTATGAAGGGCATGAATAGGATAAAAAGGCAAAGTATTTTCCCTGGGTTCAGAGTGTCCAGAACTGGAAGACATAGGTTTAGGGTGAGAGGGGCAAGATATAAAAGAGACCTCACGGGCAACTGTTTCACAAAGACAGTGGTACGCACATGGAATGAGCTGGCAGAGGAAATGATGGAGGCTGGTATAATTGCAACATTTAAGAGGCATTCGGATAGGTATATGAATATAAGGGGTTTGGAGGGATATGGCCGCGTGCTGGCAGGTGCGACTAGATTGGGTTGGGATATCTGGTCGGCATGGGCGGATTGGACAGAAGAGTCTGCTTCCATGCTGCAAATCTCTATGAATCTATGACTTCCACATTCCTCCATGGCACCTTCCCATGCAATTTACTAAGCTGGCACATGTCCATTCACCTTTGCGCTCTTCACTGTCCAAGTCCCCAAACGCAATTTCGAGGTGAATCAGCATTTCACTTGTACCGTTGCAATCTAGTCTCTTCTCATTGCTGCGCACAACTGAGCCTCATGTACATTGGCAAAGCCAAACAGGGCATGATTTAAGGACCAATGCCCCTTTGACTGTAGGAATGACCCTGACTTTCTCATTGCTTCCCGTTTCAATAACCGACCTTGCTCTCATGACAACTTTCTTGCCTGGGCTGCTGCAATGTTCCTGTGAAGCACAGAACTACCCGTGGCCATCGACTGCACACTGGACTCCATCGGACTCATAGTCATTTTCTGGAACAGCACAGTTCCATCACTGATACCCGGGATCAACCAGAAGCAGCCACTTTACCAGAAAAAGAGGGAGACATGATGAGATTAGATTAGATTACTTACAGTGGGGCAACCGGTCCACACCGCCCCTCCGAAGAGCAACCCACCCAGACCAATCCCCTACATTTAACCCTAAATTGCTGAAGGCAATTTAGCGTGGCGAATTCACCTAACCTGCACATCCTTAAACCGTGAGAGGAAACCCACGCAGACATAAGGAGAATGCGCAAACTCCACACAGACAGATGCCCGAGGTGGGAATTGAACCCGGTCTCTGGCGCTGTGAGGCAGCAGTGCTAACCACTGAGTCACCATGCCACCGACGGCATGAAGGTGTTGTGGATTCAATTTTACCCTGGCTAGCAAAATCCTAACAATTATCAAAGCCATTGAGAATAAAATACATCAATTAAAAACAAGACCTACCTTCCAGAGGGAACTGAGATACTGCTGCATGATCTGTTTTACAGAGATACAGCTCATTCCTGCTGCACCTGCCTGTGCTTTATATCCAGAACATTTCTCAATGTATCGCACGGCATGCGTGGTGATCTCCGGTAAACCAAGAGTTGGTGATATCTGTCTCCTGATCAGTAACTCCTTGTGCTCAAACGTGGATACCCTCAATAGTTACTCTTTCTCAGACCCAGATCTTTGAACACAAACATGTCATCACTCTTATCTGCAAGGCGAGTTGTAATCCATACTCCTGACAGCACTCTACATCACAGGCATTGCAGAATTTCAAAATGAAATAAATGTCACTACAAATTCACTTTATTCGGAATAATGGAGGGTTAGACAATTTTCTAAATTGAAAAAAAGCTATCAGGAATCTGGAGCGTAAAGTGAATTGAGAGTCCCTGTCCAAGGTTCGCTGAAGGTAAATTTGCAGGTTGAGTCAGTAATTAGGAAGGCAGGTATAAACTTGTCACCTATGTCGATAGCACTTGGATACAAATGTCATGACGTCCTTCTGTGGCTCCATAAGGTTCTTAACCTGTCCTTGCAACAATCGGAATTCTCCACCTGCTTCAAGAAGGCCAGCATCATCCAGGTACCACACAAAATACATACAACGTTTCTGAATTAATATCATCCTGTGGCTCTCACTTTCATAATTATGAAGAGCTCCGAGAAATTAGTTCTGTCTCATATCAAATGTAGCTTCCAAGCCTGACGTTGTCCCAAGCAAGAGGTTCGCGTTACATATCATCCCCTATGCCCTACACTATTCACTGGGATATCTGAATATCAATATTATCGACATCAAGCTTCTACATTGTGACTACAGAACTGCCTTATGACACTATTCTTCTAACTACCACTCTGAGACCTAGATGGCTGCTCTACCATCTGCAATTGCATTCTTAATTCTTGACCACAGACCATTAGCAGTAAAATGAGCCAAAGACACTTCCTCCACGATAATCCACCATGTAGGCGCCCCGCAACCTTATGCACTTAGCTCTTTATTATATTCTCTGAATTATCCTGACTGTGGCCAAGTTCCGTTTGAACTTCATCCAAAAGTTACTTTTAGGCTGGATATCAAGTAATACTGAGACAGAACACAAAAAAAGTGTTTTGTGATGTGATGCAATATAACAATTGTTACCTTCATTTTACGTAAACTATAAGGCTAATCATCAATTTCAGGAAGCACAGAGTCGAACGCACCACCATCCATACCAATGCAGCTGGTTGCATGAGGTGCCTAATTAGCCCTTTGTAATTGGCTCTCTGGTAAGTCACTCTACTCATTTCAAACTTGCTGATCATTGAGATCCAAGGCTTGTGGGCACCCAGTCTTCATAATGTTTCCCAGATGTTTCTATCTTTCGTTTTGAGGTTTTTCACAATGAATAGTATGTTTAAGTAACATTTGCCATGTGCACTTGTACCATCTTAACTCTCAATGAATTGTATACTTGCCCACTGCTTCAGGAACCGTTTTACTTTTCTCAAGAATTTGATTTTTGTTCATTCCCAAAAAAGTGGTATGGTTACATCTCATGTTATAATTCTTGAGCAAAAAAAATTGTGTCTCAGTGTGTTCATTCAATCCACATTTCAATGTCTGTTAACCTCTATGTTTGTTCCTCTCTGTGGTGATGAGGGAGGGGTTAATGATTGTCCTTTCTGTCTGAAACTCATTTGAATCCTTTTGTCTAATGCTTCTAATTTTTTTTATTATTGTGGAACAATAACTATTTCGGAATCTATGATTCTCTGAAGAATATTGACTAAAACCTACTTTTCATAGTTTAACAGATTGATTAACTAATTTTGGGGACACAACTAAAGAGTTTGAAATGTTCTTTTGTTCGTCTTGTGCGTCAAACACTGCTGATGATCTTGAGGTTACAGAGATACTATTGCTATTCTTGTGTTATATCTACGCGCCCTATCGACTATCAGACATTTTCTGCTGCATTAACTCTTGGCAACTATCAATCATGTTGTGCTTCACAGTCATGATTGTTTTTAACAGAGACTGAGGGATATTTCACCGACAGATGTGATGACGTGCGTGTGAATACGAACAGAAAGGCTTTGCCAAATGCAATAAAATTACACAACAGTGCACATGGGAATTATGGTTGGATTGGAGTTTTGTGTCAGTTTGGACACAATACGTGGAGTATTGACTCATAATTGAATCTGCAGGATGAGATTAGGAGCGTCAGCAGCAGGTTATGGATGTCATTAAGACTGTATTACATAGCTCTAGGTTCAAGCAGTAGATGGGATGAGCCAGTAAAATATATTATGGATGTTGCTTAGGCATGGGATGGAATTAGGGAAGGAAACCTAATTTGCAACTAAAACAGAAGACAGTGACCTGCAGACTAATAATATTTAAATAACAAGAGCAGGGATACAATGGATCATAATTCAAAGATGAAACTGTATCGGTCAAAACAGAAACCAAAGATGGACAGTGTCAGAAGCAAAGAGGGAGAGTCTGGATGAACAACTTCACAAATGTGATTTGTATTGGTTTGTAGAGTTAATAACTGAACTCAAAGTCTCAACAGGAATAACGATGGAAACGAGTATAGAGTATATTAAAAGAACAGTAATACATTTAGAAATGATTGATCGAAATAATAATGGGCAGTGAGACTTACCAGGGGTACCAACGACAGCCAGGATAGGATAATAAAAATGTTGAACAATCAGAAGTGACATTTTGATCCGCCAAAATAATGAAACCCGATTATAATATGTTGAAAGATACCAAACAACCTCAGATAAACCTTTGGCAATTGCTTGAACATTCCAATCAACGGTTCTTCCAGTTTGCTCCATTGATTCTACATTCAAATCTATTGCTCTCGGACTCTGATCTCACTTCTCCCTCCCTCTGGAGCTGTTGATGCCTGCTAGAGCTGCCAGTGATGGTCCACTCATACTGTGGGATTCCACATTGAATGGAATGGATTTATGTTAAAATATTGAAACTCTGCACTGGGATGATTAGAATCCATTGAGACTCACAGTAATCACAGCCACTGGCAAACATTTTCGACAAACGTCTTCGTCACTTTACTTTTTTTCTCATAGTAAAACAGAGCATTTTCTCCCTCGGGATAGAATGGATATGTGTTGCTGAACAATCAACCATATACACTCCAAAGTATTTTAATCTTCCTTCCTTGTATATGGGAGTAATGCCAGAAATATGCACACGTTCCAACCCATCTGTAAAATAAAACAGGGAATGAATAATCGACCAGCTGCATAAAGTGACTACACAGGATAATGTTTAGGCCACTTTCGTAATATTGTGTACAATTCTTCTCTGCATCCTATAGGAGACATGTTGGAAGGGTTCAGAAATGATTTCGAAGTATATTGCCAGAGTTGAAGGGTGCGTGCTCTTGGGAGATTCTGAATAGGCTGGGTTGTTTTCCCTGGAGGAACTGTGGTGACAGACTATTATCAAAATCACGAAGGGCAAGCATACGGTCCACAGACACGGCCATTTCAGTTTTACAGAATATGTGCCAATTGCTGGAAGTTTGGACAGACAACAATATTTATTGTTCTTTGACTTTATGCAATACTGCCCCTTGTTTTAAGAGCCTTATCATGTATTTTGTTTTCACAGTCTTGATACATCATTCAGAGCATTGAGACTGCTGCGCAGTGACTGGAAGAAACAATTGTGTCCCCATGTGCCTGTTACAGAGGGATAACAGAAGGCCATTCAGCTCACCGTCGCCTATTACAGTACGATCTGAAGAGGCAGAAAGTTGGAACGTTGGTACAGTTTATAAAAGGAATAGAACATAGAACATAGAACACAGAAGAATACAGCGCAGTACAGGCCCTTTGGCCCTCGATGTTGCGCCGATCCAAGCCCACCTAGCCTACACTAGCCCACTATCCTCCATATGCCTATTCAATGCCCGCTTAAATGCCCATAAAGAGGGAGAGTCCACCACTGCTACTGGCAGGGCATTCCATGAACACACGATTCGCTGAGTAAAGAACCTACCCCTAACATCTGTCCTATACCGACCACCCCTTAATTTAAATCTATGCCCACTCGTAATAGCTGACTCCATACGTGGAAAAATGTTCTCACGGTCAACCCTATCTAAGCCCCTAATCATCTTGTACACCTCTATCAAGTCACCCCTAAACCTTCTTTTCTCCAATGAAAACAACCCCAAGTGCCTCAGCCTTTCCTCATACGAATTTCCTACCATATCAGGTAACACCCCTGGTAAACCTCCTCTGCACCCTTTCCAGTGCCTCCACATCCTTCCTATAGTATGACGACCAGAACTGCACATAATACTCCAGATGCGGCCGCACCAGAGTCTTATACAACTGCAACATGACCTCAGGATTCCGGAACTCAATTCCTCTACCAATAAAAGCCAGTACGCCATATGCCTTCTTCACCGCACTATTTACCTGGGTGGCAACTTTCAGAGATCTGTGTACATGGACACCAAGATCCCTCTGCTCATCCACACTACCAAGTATCCGCCCATTAGCCCAATACCCCATCTTTTTGTTACTCTTACCAAAGTGAATCACCTCACACTGAGCTACATTGAACTCCATTTGCCACCTTTCTGCCCAGCTCTGCAGCTTGTCTATATCCCGCTGTAACCTGCCACATCCTTCCTCACTGTCAACAACTCCTCCGACTTTTTTATCATTCGCAAACTTGCTCACCCAACCTTCTAACCCCTCCTCCAGGTCCTTTATAAAAATGACAAACAGCAATGGTCCCAAAACAGATCCTTGTGGAACACCACTAGTAACGGCACTCCAAGATGAACTTTTACCATCAACTACTATCCTCTGTCTTCTTCCAGCCAGCCAATTCCTAATCCAAACCTCCAACTAACCATCAATGTCATACCTCCGTATTTTGTGCAGTAGCCTACCATGGGGAACCTTATCAAAAGCCTTACTAAAATCCATATGCACCACATCTACCGCTTTACCCTCGTCCACCTCCTTAGTCACCTTCTCAAAGAATTCAATAAGGTTTGTGAGGCACGACCTGCCCTTCACAAAACTATGCTGACTATCCTTGATCACATTATTCCTATCCAGATGTTCATAAATCCTATCCCTTACAATTCTCTCTAAGACTTTGCCCAATACAGAAGTGAGACTCACTGGCCTATAGTAACTAGGGTTATCCCTATTTCCCTTCTTGAACAAGGGAACCACATTTGCTAGCCTCCTGTCATCTGGCACTACTCCTGTAGACAACGAGGACATAAAAGCCAAGGCCAATGGCACTGCAATCTCCTCTCTTGCTTCCCAGAGAATCCTAGGAGAAATGCCAGCAGGCCCAGGGGACTTATCTATTTTCACCCTTTCCAGAATTTCCAACACATCTTCCCTACATACCTCAAAGCCATCCATTCTACTTAATTGTGACAATGTCCTATTCCTGAGTGAATACTGACGAAAAGTATTCATTCAGTGTCTCCCCAATCTCTTCAGCCTCCACATGCAACTTCCCACTACTATCCTTGAGTGGACCTATTCCAACCCTAGTCATTCTTTTATTCCTGACATACCTATAGAATGCCTTAGGGTTTTCCCTAATCCTACCAACTAAGGACCTTTCATGTCCCCTCCTTGCTGCTCTTAGCTCTCTCTTCAGGTCCTTCCTGGCTACCTTATAACTCTCAATCGCCCCCATTGAACCTTCACGCCTCATGTTTACATTGGCTGCCCTCTTGCATTTATCAAGGGATTCCAATTCCTTGTAAACCACGGCTCCCTCACTCGACCCTTTCCTCCCTGCCTGACAGGTACATACTTATCTAGACACTCAATAATTGCTCCTTGAACAAGCTCCACATATCAATTGTGCCCATGCCTTGAAGCCTACTTTTCCAAGCCACGCATCCTCAGTCATGCCTCACCGCATCATAATTTCCCTGACCACAGCTTTAACTCTTGCCCTGCAGTGCACACTTATCCCTCTCCATCACTAGAGTAAAAGTCACCGAAATATGGTCACTGTCCCCAAAGTGCTCACCTACCTCTAAATGTAACACCTGGCCTGGTTCGTTACCCAGAACCAAATCCAGTAGGCCTCACCTCTTGTTGGCCTATCTACATATTGTGTTAGGAAACCGTCCTGCACACGTTGGACATACACCGACCCATCTAACGAACTTGAGCTATAGCTTTCCCAATCAATATCATGAAAGTTAAAGCCCCCCATGACAACCACACTATTACTTTCACTCTTCTCCTGAATCATTCTCGCAATTCTTTCTTCTACGTTTCTAGGACTATTAGGAGGCCTGTAAAAAAACTCCTAACAGGGTTAGCTCACCTTTCCTATTCCTAACCTCAGCCCAAACTACCTCAGATGGCGATCTTCATCCATCGTCCTTTCCACGCTGTAATACTATCTTTGACAAGCAATGCCACACCTCCCCCTCTTTTACCCCCACCTCTGACCCTACTAAGACATTTAAACCCTGGAACGTGCAACAGCCAATCCTGTCCCTGTTCTACCCATGTCTCCGTAATAGCCACCACATCGAAGTCCCAGGTACTAACCCACGCTGCGAGTTCACCTACCTTATTTCATATACTTCCTGCATTGAAGTATACACACTTCAAGCCACTTTCCTGTTTACAGGCACCCTCCTTTGAGATTGATGCCATGTTCTTAACCTCCCCACACTCAAGGTCCTGCACTCTAAAGCTACAGTGTAGGTTCCCATGCCCCTGCAGATCCCACCTTCCCCAGAAAGAACCCCAGTTATCCAAATAGCAGAATCCCTCCCTCCTGCACCATCCCTGCAGCCACTCATTTAACTGTTCTCTCTCCCTATTCCTCGACTCTCTATCACGTGGCACGGGTAACAAACCAGAGACAACAACTCTCTTCGTTCTCACGCTGAGCTTCCAACCGAGCTCTCTGAAAGCCTGCCTAACATCCTCAGCCCTCCTCCTACCTATGTCGTTGGTGCCAATGTGGACCACGACTTCGGGCTGCTCCCCCTTCCCCTTAAGGACACGGAAAACACGATCAGAGACATCACGTACCGTTGCACCTGGGAGGCAACATACCAAACGTGAGTCTCTCTCGTTCCCACAAAACCGCCT
>NC_057717.1:79010730-79021585 GCF_004010195.1 Chiloscyllium plagiosum | reverse complement strand
GCAGGGGGTCCCTGCACTGGCTGCTTCCTCCCATTCCCCCTCACTGCCACCCATCTGTCTGCAATCTTTGGAGTTACTACTTCCCTAAAGCTCCGATCGATGACCCCCTCTGCGCGCTTTTATAGGGAAAAAAAACCTACCCAGGTAAGCTTACGCTATACCTGCTTCCGGGTCGCGGCTGCCCCTCTGGTCTTCATCACTTCCCCCTGCTGCTCCCGCTCTTTCTGTGAAGAGAGAGAAAAAAAAACACCGCTGCCCGCTACCGATAAGTAATTTTAAAACAAACCATCTTACCTTAGCTGCTGCTCGCACTCAAAATCAGAATATTTGAAAGATAAGGAAGAGTTCCTGAAAATGTATGCGGTCTTAGTGAGACGATACCTGGATTACATAATCATTGAATGCTAGAGACCCACAGTTCATAGATAGAGCCTTTGGCCCAAGCAGGTCCATCCCAACGAAAATATGTGCCCACGCTCATCCCATTTCCTTTCACTTGCCCCATTTAGTTTTAATCCTTCTCGATCCAAGTTTTCAACCAATTCTCTTTAAATGCTGTGAATGTAGCTGCTTCAACCACTTCAGCTTACAACTCAGGCCATAAGTGTACCACCCACTGTGTTAATATGTTGCTTCTCAGTTTCCCTTTTATTCTTTCCCATCCAACCTTCAACTGATGCCCTCTATTCCTCCATTCCCCAATGCTGGAAAAAATGTCTGAATGCATTCGTCCTATACATGTCTATTATGATTTTATGCACCTGAATAAGACTCCCCTCATTCTCCAATGCTCTAAAGAAATATGTCCTAAATTGTCCAATCTCTCTCCATAACTCAGACCACTGAGTCCTGTCAACATTTCTTCCGCACTCGTTCCGTTATTCCAAGTGTGACCTCACCAATGTACTGCATAACTGATAAAGCGCTTCCCAACTTCTTTACTCAATGCCATGCCCGATGAAGGACAGTGTGCCAAAAGCCTTCATCACTGCCCATTCTACCTGTGACTCCACTTTCAGAGACCTGTGAGACTGAAAACCAAGGTCCTTTCGTTTCACGACGCTAATTAAAGTCCTGCCATTCACCATGAAAATTTTACCTTGATTTGAAACTCCTTCCAAAATGCAATACCTCAAATTTATCTGTATTAAACTCTATTATATATTTCTTAGCCCACTTTTACATTTGGTCAAGATCCTGCTGCAATTTCTGATAACCTTCCTCACTGTCCACAATTCCACCTATTTTAATATCATCTGCAAACTTACTAATCATTCCTTACACATTTTCATCTGAATCATTGATATCGACCACCGACAGCACTGGCCCCACAACGACTCCTGAGGCACTACACTACTCACAGGCTTCCACCCCTTCCACTATTACACTCTGCTACCTTTCCTCATCCAATCGTGTATACAAGTTTCCAAATCTCCCTGGATTTCATGTGATCTCACCTTCCAGAGCTAACCACGTGGAGCCTTATCAAAACACTGATTGAGATCCGTATAGAGTAATACTGCCGGCTGGCCCTTGTCACATATCCTGGTCAGTTTCATCAAAGAAATCTTACGCATTTGGAAGGTGGGATCTCCCACTCACAAAGCCAAACTCGTAACCAAACCCTGTCTTTCCAAATGCATGTGTCTCTTTTCCCTTGGAATTTTCGCAAGCAATGTACTCACCACAGATGTTGGTCTTAGTTCTATATTTCCCAGGTTTTTCTTTGCAATCCTTCAACAAATGGCACAACATGGAATCAGAAGCGAAGACTATTCTACTATGAAGCGGAAACTAGGGAATGATAGAATCATGGAGATAGCATTACCAACGAAAGAGTAGGCAGAGAGTAGATGAATGCAAAAGAACTGGCGGCCTGAAGTGCAAGCACTTTAATGCAAGTAGCATTGTGGGCACTGCCGATGAACTTCGGGCTTGAATAGGTGCCTGGGATTATGACATTATTGCGATCACAGAGACTTGTTTGAAGGAAGTCAAATTGCTAACGAAGTGTTCCAGGATATAGACAAGACAGAGAGGGAAGTAAAATGGGTGGAAAAGTTTCATTGCTGATCAGGGATGATATCACGGCTGTGCAAATGGAGGGGACAATGAAGGGCTTGAGCAGTGAGGCAATATGGGTCGTGCTGAGAAATAAGAAGTGTGCAGTTACATCGTTGAGGCCGTGGAGTAGAAGAACAAATTGGTAAACAGATTATGGAATGGTGTCGAGACAACATAGAGATTGGGATGGGAGATATTATTTTTTTCCCTAAATTGAATGGAATACATTCGTGTCAGCGGTCCAGAATGGCCAGTATTTGTAAGGAGCGTCCATTAAAGTTTTCTAGAGCAGTATGTCAACAGCCCAAGAGAAGGGGCCATATTGGACCTGGTGTTATGGAATGAGCCAGGCGAGGTGGTACAATTTGCAGTGGGGGATTTCTTTTGCAATAGCGACTACAATTCTGTAAGTTTTAGAATACTCGTAGACATAGTCGACGGAAAGAGTGCTAAACTGGGAGAAGGCTAATTACATCTGAATTCGGCAGGAGCTCCGAAAAGTGGGTTGGACGCAGATATTTGAAGGGAAGTCCATATTTGGTATGCGGGAGGCGTTCAAAGATAGATAGAGGATAGGCATGCCACTTTGACCAAAGAGATAGGAAAGGCAAGATTCGTGAAACGTAGTTGACAGGAGAAACCGTGCGACAAACCGAGAAGAACAGGGAAATGTACGCAACGAACAGGCAGCTAAGAAAAGAACAGGCCTTTGAGGTATATCGGCAGAGTAGGGCCAACCTGAACTGAGGATTCAAGCCGGTGAAAATGAGTCCTGAAATGACTTTAGCGAGCAGAATTAAGGAGAACCCCAAGGCCTTTTATTCATATATTTGAAGCAAGAAAGGTAACGGGAAAAAGGTCTGTTCCACTAAACGATGAGTAAGGAAAGGTTGGCATTGAACCTCAGAAAATGGCTGAGATCCTCAATGATTACTTTGCATCAGTGTTCACTGAGGAGAGGGAGATGATGAATGTTGAGATTAGAGATAGAAAATCCTTTAATCTGGATGACGTTGTCATAAGCAGGGAAGATGTGTTGAAGAAGTGAAAGGACATTAATGTGGACAAATCGCATGGACCAGATGGGACCTGTCCCAGATTTCTGAGGAGGTCGAGAGAGTAATTTTTGGGGCCCTGACAGATTAGTTTGTTGAATCCTTAAACACAGGTGAAGTGCTGGAAGATTGGCGAGTTGCTCATGTTGTCCCCCTGTACAAGAATGATCATAGGGACATTCCAGGTAACGACAGACCAGTGAGCCTGATGTCAGTAGTGGGACATTTGCTGTAAAACGGACTGAAGGATAATATATATTTATATTTGGAAAATAGTGCGCTTATCCCTGATAGGCACCACGGTTTTGTGCAGGAGAGTTTGTACCTTACCAACTTAATCGAGTTATTTTAAGGGAGTGAGCAAGTTGATAGAAGAAGGAATAGTTGTAGATGTCATATACATGGACATAAGTAAGGCGTTGGTTAGGTTCCTCCGGCAAACTAATGAAGAAGGTGAAGACACACTGTGTGCTGGGTGCTCTAGCTGTGTGGATAAACAACTGCTTGAACAAGAGGAGACAGCGAGTAGTAGTTGCAGGGAGTTTGTCGAAATGGCTAAGGATAATCAGTGATGTTCCACCGGGATCAGTGCTTGGGCCATTGTTGTTTCTGAAAGATATAAATGATCTGGAAGAGAGCATTGTTGGTCTGATCAGTACGTTTAAAGATGACACGACGATCGGTGGCGGCATAGCAGAAACACAGGCGACTCTCAAAAATACAGGAGAATGTAGATAGTATGGAGAGTTTGGTGGAGAAGTCGACGACGGAGTTCAATCCGGGCAAATGTGAGGTGATGCATTTTGGAAAGTCTAATTTTGGAGCGAACCATGCTGCAAATGGAAGTGCCTTGGGAAGAGTTGATGAACAGAGAGATCTGGAAGATCAGGTCAATTGTACCCTGAAGGTGGCTGTGCAGTTGGATAGAGTGTTGAAGATGGCATATGGCGTGCTTCCCTTCATCGGTGGAGTATTGTGTATTACAGGTGGCAGGTCATGTTAAAATTGTTCAATTCTTAATTTCAGCCACATTTAGAATACTGTGTACAGTTCTAGTCGCCACATTACCAAAAGGCTGTGGCCTCTTGCAGAGGGAGCAGTCAAGGTTTACGTTTTTGTTGCCTGGCATGGACGGTGCTAGCTTTGAAGAGAGGTTGAGTCGGTTAGGATTGTTTTGATTAGAAAAGAGGAGATTGAAGAGAGATGTTAATTGAATCTACTAAATCATGAAGTGTGTAGACAGGGTGGATAGAGATAGGTTTTTCCCAGTGTGAGGGACTAAATAACGAGAGGTCACGCTTTCAATGTGAGAGGTGGAAAGTTTAAGGGTATACATGCGGCATACTTTACACAGAGGGTGGTAGGTGCATGGGACCCGTTGCCCGCAAATATAGTAGAGTCAGACACGGTAAATTAATTTAAGGTGTGTCTGGACAGATTCAGGAGTCGGTGAAGAGCAGATAATACAGATGCTTAGAAATTGGCCTGTAGGTTTAGACAGTACATTTGCATTAGCCCAGGTTTGGAGGACCGAAGGGCCGGTTACTGGGAAGTAAGTTTTCCTTGTTCTTTGTTCCGTGCTCAGTGAATCAATACACTTCTCCCCACACAAATTGTATTGATCCAGAAATACTCCTGCATTTTGGTGAGAGACCTTAGTATCTCCCCAACTGATATACCTCACTGCGTGGGCCGAGTTCCTGCCACCGTCAAAATGCCTCCGCAGCTGCTTCCAATCCTGAGCCATCAGAATGCCCCACTCTAGAGAGATGAGGCAGCACAGGCCAATGTTGGAGACTAAGAATTTTCAGATCAGTGACAAATTCACTGTCATTTTGCATGGGTAAAACTCACTACATCAGTCTTATTTCTGAGTTTGTTAATTTCTCTGTTCCCTCCAGGGATGTTGCCGACTCACTAGTCTTGCGAACTGCTAGCTGTCAGGTCCATCACCTCATTGAAGACGGATGTTCCGCTGGAGAGACAATGGACGGGAGGTCTGCAGACTTTTCTTTTTTAAATCACGCAGCGGGTAAATTCACTCTCAGTACATAGAACAGAGAGCAAAGTAAGGGCTCCAACACATGGGGGTAGAAGACATGCCACAATTGCTCTTCTGGAAAGGGGCAAATTACAGAAATCTCCAAGACTCATTCACCAAACTTACACTACGTTTTGTTGTGCAAAGACAGTACAGGTAGTTCACAGTGATCAATCCAGGCCTATGTTCACTTTGGGAGGATCAGTACAACAGAGGTGAACGCAGATTTGCCACGTGAGGTTGGTACCGCTGGGATCTTTCTGTTCTGTGTTCCCTCTTCAGCACTGTATCGATGGCACATCTATCAGACACGTCAAGTATTCTAACTCTTGTAACAGTTCATATATCTCTAAATCCACCCCCCCTCCCCGACAATCCCTCTACGTATATGACAAATACTCCAATCCAGACGACTATCCATATACCTGTAATTAGCTTCAGTTTCTACAACATGCCTTACCTCGGTAGTCTCATTCTCCAGCAACTGGAGGCATGGAGCCATGCTGAATTGAAACAGACAATTCGGCCCAACTTGCCCATGCTGACCAGGTTTAGTAAACTGAATGAGTCGCATGTTCTAGCGTTTGGTCCACATCCGTTCGAAAGTTTACCTCTCTGTGCACCTACTCAAATGTCTTTCACATCTTGCAGTTGTTGTTGTTTTTACCATTTCGCCTGGCAGTTCTTCCATATAAGTATTTTGCTCTGTGGAATATATTGCACGTCAGACCCTTCTTTAAATCTTTGCACTCTCAATCAAGATTTTGCCATCTGTTTTTGGACTGGCCTACCCTTGAAAATCCTTTTACATATGTCCCACATCGATTTATAAACCATTATAATGGCTACCCGTAGACCTATTTGGCGAAAGGGAATTACCAGGATAATGTTGAAATATCTCCGTGTACTTAATACTCTGACCAATGAACTCACGTATGCCAAATACGCTTTCACTACACTGTTCACATGTGATATCAAGTCAAAAGGAAATCGCAACTGTACGCTTTGTTTCTCTCTCCGTTCCACAACGTTGCCCAGGGCCCTACTATTAACTATGCTATTCCTCCTTGATTTGTCTTAACAACATCCAACACTTGAATTATACCCCATTTTCTGTCGTTCGCCAAATCGTCCAATTGGTCAAGATACTGATACCTGAGTTTCATACAATATCCCAATAGTGGTCTAACAAATCTCTGTTTATTTCCCTGACTTCCCTAATGCTTCTCCACGTACCTTGTGAAGTGAAATCCTTGTTTAGGATCGTACACATCTCCTGTAGTCCGAGATATCGATGGCCACATTAATCTTTCAGGTCCCCTACCTTCTCCCAATTGCGCCTATGTTCTCAATTTACTTGGAGAATCTCTTTGGATCTTCTTTTAACTTCTCTATTAAAAGTATTTCATGTCGCTTTTTTGCGTTCATGATTTCCATCCGACATGTATTGCTACATCCCTGATGATGCTGAAGGGATTCACACGATCCATCTAACTATACCTGATATGTACCTCGTTTTTCTTCATCAGAGTCAAACATTGTCTGGCAGCATTTCCTATTTCTGCCAGCATGAGCCTATTTTCCAATAGGAGCGTGCTGGCAATCAGTGCTCATTTTATCTCACTTTTTAATCAAGCCAACGAGCCAGAATTCGCTTTAACTGCAAATAGCCTCCCCAAACAACTTTTGAAAGTTCAAGTTGAATACTATCAAGATTGGTGTTCTCCCATTTTATAACTTTCACTTTTGGACCACACCTGTCCTTTTCCACTGTGGTACATATAAGTATTTTGCTTATCAATGCTCATTTTATCTCACTTTTTAATCAAGCCGACGAGCCAGAATTCGCTTTAATTGCAAATAGCCTCCCCAAACAACTTTTGAAAGTTCAAGTTGAATACTATCAATACTATCAGTACCAGCCTCCAAGTTATTTTTGGCATCACAACTGTTTTGGGTCCCTCAGCCCTGCCAGACCAGTTCAAGTCTTCTCGAGTAGCTCTTGCAATTCGCCCTAACAGAAAATGACTTCTCCACCTTGGCTACCTGTGTTGACACTTTCAGGACTGAGTGAATTTCGCGAAGATTTATAGTACAGGTTGAGGTTCTGGATGAAGGTTTGCTCGCTGAGGTGGAAGTTTCGCTTTTAGCTCTTTCGTCACCATTCTAGGTAACATCATCAGTTAGCCTCGGGTGAAACACTTGTGTTAGTGAAAGGCTTTCTATTTACGTGTTTAGGTTTCCTTCGGTTGGCGACGTCATTTCCTCTGGTTATGTCATTTGCTGTTGTTTTATAATTTCCTGTGTTAGTTTCTCTTTTGGAGTGCGAGCAGCAGCGGAGATAAGACGAAGCCGGAAGACTGCAGCTAAGGTAAGGCAGTTTTTTTAAACAATACTTACCGGCAGTTGACAGCGTGTTTTCCCTTTCACAGAAGGAGCGGGAGCATCGGGGAAGTGACGAGACCAGAGGGACAACCGGGAAGGAAAGCAGTGACCATATATATCAGCAAGGCGGCTAAATCCGAGACTCTACAATCGTAGAGTCTCCCACCCGCCCTCCTCTAACCTAATAATAAGATCCGTTCTGGTAAGTAGGTAAGTGCTACATTTTGCTTGTTCTATTCTTTAGACCAGGTTTTTTTTAAAAAAAGGTTACTTTTAGAGGGATGGCAGTGAAGGCAGTGCAATGTTCCTCTTGCAATATGTTGAGGTGAGGGATGACATGTTCGTCCCTGCTGATTACACTTACAGGAAGTGCACCCATCTCCAGCTCCTCCGAAACCGTGTTAGGGAACTGGAGCTGGAGTTGGATGAACTTAGGATCATCCGGGAGGAAGAGGTGGCCACAGATCGGAGCTTTAGGGAAGTAGTAACTCCAAAGATTGCAGACAGATGGGTGACAGTGGGGGGACTGGGAGGAAGCAGCCAGTGCAGGGCCCCCTGCGGACGTTCCCCTCAAGAACATGTGTACCGTTTTGGATACTTGTGGGGGGGGGGGGACTTACCAGGGGTAAGCAATGGGGTTCAGGCCTCTGGCACGGAGCCTGTCCCCGTTGCTCATGAGGGAAGGGTGGAGAAGAGCAGAGCAATAGTTATTCGGGACTCGATAGTTCGGGGCACAGATAGGCGGTTTTGTGGGGGCGAGTTGGTATGTTGCCTCCCAGGTGCAAGGGTATGTGACGTCTCTGATCGTGTTTTCTGGGTCATTAAGGGTGAGGGGGAGCAGCCCGAAGTCGTGGTCCACATTGGCACCAACGACAGAGGACGGATGAAGGCTGAGGATGTTAGGCAGACTTTCAGGGAGCTAGGTTGGAAGCTCAGAGTTAGAACAAATAGAGTTATTGTCTCTGGTTTGTTACCCGTGCCACGTGATAGAGAGTCGAGGGATAGGGAGAGAGAACAGTTAAATGCGTGGCGACAGGGATGGTGCAGGAGGGAGGGATTCCGGTATCCAGATAACTGGGGTTCTTTCTGGGGAAGTTGGGACCTCTATAAACAGGATGGTCTACACCTGAACCTGAGGGGCTCCAGTATTCTTAGGGGGACATTTGGAAGTGCTCTTTGGGGAGGGGGGGTTAAACTAATTCTTGCAGGGGCATGGGAACCTAGACTGTAGCTTTCAGGTGCAGGACCTGGAGTGGAGGGAGGTTAGAAACATGGCATCAATCTCAAAGGAGGGTGCCTGTGATCAGGAAAGTAGATTGAAGTGTGTATACTTCAATGCGAGAAGTATACGAAATAAAGTAGGTGAACTTGCAGCGTGGGTTGGTTACTGGGATTTCGATGTTGTGGCTATTACGGAGACATGGGTAGAACAGGGACAGGATTGGCTGTTGCAGGTTCCAGGGTTTAAATGTTTTAGTAGGGTCAGGGGTGGGGGTAAAAGAGGGGGAGGTGTGGCATTGCTTGTAAAAGATAGTATTACAGCGGTGGAAAGGACGATGGATGAAGAGTCGCCATCTGAGGTAGTTTGGGCTGGGGTTAGGAATAGGAAAGGTGAGGTAACCCTGTTATGAGTTTTTTACAGGCCTCCTAATAGTCCTAGAAACGTAGAAGAAAGGATTGCGAGGATGATACAGGAATAGAGTGAAAGTAATAGGGTGGTTGTTATGGGGGAGTTTAACTTTCCAGATATTGAATGGGAAAGCTATAGCTCGATTTCGTTAGATGGGTCAGTGTTTGTCCAATGTGTGCAGGAGGGTTTCCTGACCCAATACGTAGATAGGCCAACAAGCGGTGAGGCATACTGGATTTGGTTCTGGGTAACGAACCAGGCCAGGTGTTATAATTCGAGGTAGGTGAGCACTTTGGGGACAGTGACCACAATTCGGTGACTTTTACTCTTGTGATGGAGAGGGATAAGTGTGCACTGCAGGGCAAGAGTTATAGCTGGGGGCAGGGAAATTATGATGCGGTGAGGCACGACCTTGGATGCGTGGCTTGGAAAAGTAGGCTTCAAGGCATGGGCACAATTGATATGTGGAGCTTGTTCAAGGAGCAACTATTGAGTGTCTTTGATAAGTATGTACCTGTCAGGCAGGGAGGAAAGGGTCGTGTGAGGGAGCCGTGGTTTAATAAGGAACTGGAATCCCTTGTTAAGGGGAAGAGGGCGGCCTATGTAAAAATGAGGCGTGATGGTTCAATTGGGGCGATTGAGAGTTCTAAGGTAGCCAGGAAGGATCTGAAGCGAGAATTAAAAGCAGCAAGGAGCGGACACGAAAAGGCCTTAGTTGGTAGGATTAGGGAAAACCCTAAGGCTTTCTATAGGTATGTCAACAATAAAAGACTGACGAGGGTAGGAATAGGTCCAATCATGAATGGTAGCGGGAGGTTGCGTGTGGAGACTGAAGACATTGGGGAGACACTGAATGAATACTTTTCGTCAGTATTCACTCAGGAACAGGACATTGTTGCCGATGTGAATACTGAGTCACAATTAATTAGAATGGACGGCTTTGAGGTATGTAGGGAAGAGATTTTGGAAATTCTGGTAAGGGTGAAAATAGATAAGTCCTCTGGTCCTGATGGCATTTATTCTAGGATTCTCTGGGAAGCAAGGGAGGAGGTGGCAGAGCCATTGGCCTTGATTTTTATGTCCTCGTTGTCGACAGGAATAGTGCCAAAAGACTGGAGGTTAGCAAATGTGGTTCCCTTTTTTCAAGAAGGGGAGTAGGGATAACCCTAGTAACTATAGGACAGTGAGTCTCACTTCTGTTGTGGGTAATGTCTTGAGAGAATTGTAAGGGATAGTATTTGTGAACATCTGGATAGGAATAATGTGATCAAGGATAGTCAGCATGGTTTTGTGAAGGGCAGGTCGTGCCTCACAAATATTATTGAATTCTTTGAGAAGGTGACTAAGGAGATAGACAAGGGTAAATCGGTAGAAATGCTGCATATGGATTTTAGTAAGGCGTTTGATTAGGTTCCCCATGGTAGGCTATTGCAAAAAATACGGAGGTATGGCATTGAGGGTGAGTTGGAGGTTTGGATTTGGAATTGGCTGACTGGAAGAAGACAGAGGGCAGTAGTTGATTTTAAAGGTTTATCTTGGAGTGCAGTTACTAGCAGTGTTCCACAAGGATCTGTTTTGGGACCATTGCTGTTTGTCATTTTTATAAATGACCTGGAGGAGGGGCTAGAAGGTTGGGTGAGCACGTTTGCGGATGATACGAAAGTCAGTGGAGTTGTTGAC
>NC_057717.1:79008296-79009843 GCF_004010195.1 Chiloscyllium plagiosum | reverse complement strand
AAAAATGATGACCTAACTAGTGCTGGCCACATCCCATCAATGAATTTAAAAGAAGACAAACTCACGGATTTTTCATTTCCCCTTTATTTCCTACATACAATCCATATTCTCTTTTAGTTTTATCATGAGCAAACATGGAAACATTAGATTTCGTCCACCCATCAAATTTATCAGTCCACCTTGTGGATAGTTGGAGACTAAGAAACCCATGTATTCCCACTTTCTTTTTCTGACTGATAAAGAATTCTCAACCCATGGCAGTACTCCCCCTCCAATTCCAGAAGTGCCAATTTTGCTTCGTCTCCTGTACAGTGGTTCCTTTTTGAAGGCTTTGTGGAACTCCTAATAAACCATCCCACGTCTTTTATCTATTCTGCTGTTTACAGCCAGACAAAAAACAAATACAACAATGTTTGTTTTTACATTTTGAATTCACAAGAACATACTTGGCACGGATGGAGGATTGGCTGATTGGGGAGAGCAGATAGTGGGTATTCCTACGACGTGGAGTTTGAACTCCTCTGCTAAGTAAACCAATCACCTGGCAAAGCTCGCCTCAACTCCTAATCTGGTTGGATTCCCTAAAGTGTGGAAATAATCTCTTCTGCCCAACATATCCACAACTCCCCCCTGAAGAGAAACCCATCCTGACGTGTTTTCCTCTGACTAAAGCACCTAACACTATGGGCAATTTAAAATGGCCAATTCACCTGACTTACATATCTTTGGAATGTTCGACGAAACCGGAGCACCTGGAGGAAACCTACGTAGACACGAGGAGAATGCGCAAACTCTACATAGACAGTTACCCAAGACTGGAATCGAACCCGAGTCCCTGACGCTGTGAGATAGCAGTGCTAATCACTGAGCCACCGTCCCACCCTTCAGAGTGACAGATAACTGCTACCTTCCACCATTTGAAGAAAAATAGCAATCACTTCTCTTAACTCTTAACAACATAAATTCATAAATTCAAGTCACCTTTTTCTTAACTACTTACTATTGGATTTCAAATTGATAAAATAATCTTTTCCAGCAACCAACCTATAATTAAATAACTTAATGTCAGTATTACACATTCTCTGTCTTCTCTGCTGTCTTCAATTTCCCAGCCGCTGATCTCTCTTCATTTTCGTGTTTTTTTTTTACTGTGAGTCGGTCTTCCATTAAAAGGGACCTTTGATAAAGAATGTATTCTAATTCCTTCGAGAGCACGAAGGCAAATGGGAAGTTAGCACTCCTGCTCGATAGCAGTTGTTATATACTCCGATGGCAGTTGCTCTCCCTCTAATTTTAAAAATACCGGATTTATATACTCCTGCCATGACACATTAATTGCGATAATTTGTTCGGTTTCTTGGTGTGAAAACAGTAAAATATAAGTTCCATTGGCTTCTAGTTTCCTGAGGATGGTTTAAAATAATTGGTTAAATGAGAATTGTTGTCATATCAACAGCTAAAACAAAAGTATCCAGTTATGAACCAATTTTCGCATTTGGAACAGCCCTTTAGCTGACATCTGTGGCTATGCTTTAAATTCAGAAAAA
>NC_057717.1:79000003-79007510 GCF_004010195.1 Chiloscyllium plagiosum | reverse complement strand
GAGATATTTGTCAATCTTCACTCCAACAGCGTAAGTGAAGACCTCGTGCAAATCCCGTCATTGCTCTTGACAAGAACGAACAAGAGGCAGAGAGATTATCAAGAAAGGCATCAGGGATATTTCACCCACTCTCCCGGTAAACTCGCCACAGCTCACATCACGCAGATTACACAGGAACAATTTAGCTGCAGCTGAGAAACAATAAGGAAAAACAAATACTGGTGGGGCCGTACATTGAAATCATAATTGCAGAGCAAATTCTGTGCATTTCATAAACAGGAAATTAGATATTCAAGTACTGACATTGTCGACGAAATTTAGCAGACCTCGCAGTGTTTGTCGGAAGTAAGCAGATATAACATTTCAAATTCGGGGACTCTTCATCAAAACAGTTTCTGTTTCAGATCGCCAGCATCAGCCGTTCTTTGTTTGCTTTTCGATCAGCAACAATTTTACATGCCGTAATAATAATGGATGACATGATTTGCGAAGAAGGAGAATGTGTGAGGTCGTGCAGGCAGCTGTTCAAGAGTTAGGCCAGTCGTATTTGGAGACCCTGTTCCCGAACGAGCTGGAGAGGGTTGTGTGTGTTAATCATGGGTGACAGCAAAGCTAGATGTCACCTATTCGAATTCAACGTCATCTGAAGAGATAGGTTGGATCCAGAGGAAGTGGGAGAATGCAGTCATTCTTAGCTGATGATGTGGTGGCACGGTGACTCAGTGTTTAGCAGCCCTGTCACACTGCGCCAGGGATCCGGTTTTGATTCCAGCTTGCAGTGAATGTCTGTGGGGAGTTTGCATTTTCTGCCTGTGTCTGAGTGGGGTTCCTTCAGGTACTCCGTTTTCCTCTCGCAGTCAATAGATGTGCAGGCTATGTGGATTGTCTATGGGAAATTCAGAGTTGTACGGATAGTGTAGGAGGATAGATCTGGGTGGGAGGCTCATCGGAGGGATTGTTGTTGATTTGAAGTGCTAAAGTGGTTTCTTAAACACTCTTTTAATTATGATTCTGAGTAATGTAACGTCAGCAGTTGACAATTTGTAATAACATTAATGGAGTTAAAACAGTAATTTTGACGTAATACTAAGTTAGTTACAGGAATAAATTATGTATCTGTAAACCTTGAGGGTAGTTTACAATAGGCTGTTGGTACACAATGTTTTGATTTCAGTAAAGTTGTCAAAGTAGCATCTTGCTCTCTAGCCAAGACATTAAGCTCTTACGTCTTAACCCTTTTCTTCTGGTCCAACTTCCATTCTTCCATCTGCCTGATGAGCATGGCTTGCCGTAAATTCTCTTGGGAAATGTCCAATACGGACTGCTTCCGACATGATCTGCAGTTCAACAAACTTTTCATGGGGTAGGGGGCGGTATGTTACTTTCTCTGTCAATTAAGTGACTTATCCAATGACCGCATGAAACTGCTCACGAGATATTGGTGTCATCTACAAACATGCAAACTGTTCCTCATTATCTCAAATCCAAATCGGTCATGTAAACTACAAATGCCTGCAGTCCGGAAAACAATCCGCCCCTATACCTTGATTTCCTATGTTCAAGCTAACTTTGCATACAACTGGCTATCTCTCCCTGAATTCCAGGCGATCGACCCTTGCTAGCCAGCCTATGACGAAAAACTTCTCGAAAACCTTACTGAGTCCGTATGGACAACGTTCACTAGTCTGCGTTCATCAACTTTCTTTGTAACTTTTTCAAAAACAAAGTTTGGGAGAAGATTCGTAGCTCGGGTGCTCGTTGTTGTGGTTCTGTTCGCCGAGCTGGGAATTTGTGTTGCAGACGTTTCGTCCCCTGTCTAGGTGACATCCTCAGTGCATGGGAGCCTCCTGTGATGCGCTTCTGTGATGTTTCCTCCGACCTATATAGTGATTTGCATTTGCCACTGACAAGTAACATGAGTTCTTTTGGGACAACACTACTATTATAGCACATTCAAAACATGAGAACAGCTGGGAAATTCCTAGAGGCATGGCACTCATCCACAGATTCAATCAATAAGCAGATCGACCTGGACCCAATATACCGGCTACTGCAGTGGACAGCTGGAACTGACAACCGGAAGCGGCAGAGACAAATCACTATAAATATCGGAGGGAAGATGACAGAAGCGCTTCACAGGAGGCTCCCAATCACTGAGGATGTCACCGAGACAGGGGATGAAACGTCTGGAACACAAGTTCCCAGCTTTTTCAAAAACTTCAGTCAATTTCGTGATACATAATTTCCCACACAAATCCATGCTAACTATCCTTAACTAGTTTTTGACTTTCCAATTGTATGGAAATCCTGTCCATCAGAAACTCTTCCAATAACAAAGCCAGCAATGATATCAGGCTCACCGGTCTATAGTTCCCGAGCTTTTCATTAATACTTTCTTATCCAACCTTCAATGTTCTGTCACATTATCTGTGGCAATCTATAATGCAAATGTTTCAGCAAGGACCCCGGCAATCACTTCCTTAGCATCGACAGAGCCCGAGAGTACATCTGATCGGATCCTGAAGCTTTATCATCCTGTTTGCGTTTTGAGACGTCCATCACGTTCTCTTCTCTAATGTGGACAGTCTTGAAGAAATCACTATTTATTTCTCCCAGTTCTCTCGTTGCCATCTCTTTCTTCATAGTAAATACTGATGTTTGCCATCTCAGCCGTTTCCCATGGTTCCACACATAGGCTAATCTTACGTGGTGCTATCATCTCTTGAGTTACATTTTTGCCCTTAATGTATTAACAGTATCGCTTTGCATTCTCCTTGACTCTATTTGCCAAAATCTTCTTCTGTCTTGTGTGCCAATTGTCTCGTCCTGATTTCCCTCTTGAGTATACCCCTATTGCCCTTCTACTCTTTGATGGATTCAGCCGATGCCTGATGTGCATACCTGACACATTCTTCCTTCCTTTTCTTGACCAGACATAAAATTTCTCTGAGAATCCTGTATTCTCTACATCTGCCATCCTTAGCCTGCTCATGATCAGGAATATATTGCTTCTGAACTCTCAATACCTCACGTGTGGTAGCGTTCCATTATTCAAATGTCCTTATACCTGTCAATAGTCTCTCTCAAACTGATTTTCAAAGGCCTTGCCAAATAGGAGCAAAATTTGCCTTATTGAATTCAGAAAGTTAGCATTTACAGCATGTGTATCATTTTCCATAACTATTTTAAACCAGCCACGAAACGACATGACCAGCTATCCTTAGTAGCCACACACTCAGATGATAAGCAACATGATTTCCACTGGGATAATACTATTATCATGGGACAAGCCAAACAGAGAACGGCCAGGGAATTCCTAGAGGCAGGGCACTCATCCACAGATTCCATCAACAAACGCATAGACCTGGACCCAATATACAGGCCCCTGCAGTGGACAGCTGGAACTGACAACCGGAAGCGGCAGAGACAAACCACTATAAATGCCGGAGGAAACGTCACAGAAGCGCTTCACAGGAGGATCCCCAAACACTGAGGATGCCACCTAGACAAGGGACGAAACGTCTGGAACACAAATTCCCAGCCTGGCGAACAGAACCACAACAACGAGCACCCGAGCAACAAAACTTCTCAAAAACTTTGATCACAAATGCCTTGCATAATTGCAGGAACACGACCCTACTTTTATACTCTATCTTATAGAAATAAAAGTGCCGAAATTGCACTTGCCGTACTCACTTTGTGCTGTAAAAGCATACAAGTCTTCTGTGACATGCATAAGGAAACCCAGATCCCTCTGCAGATAAGTACTCTGAAATTTCTCTACATTCAGATATTAAGTTGTCTTCCTATTCCTCTGACCGACATGGTGAAGTCCATAATTATTCACTGTAAATTTCATCTTCCAAATTTTGCCACATTCATCTCTATTATATTATCCATTTGCAAATATCTAATATCTTTATTGCAACCTACTTTCCCATCTATTTCAGTGTCAAACGAAAATTTAACTAAAGTACTTTTTAACCTCTTATCCAAGTGATAAGATGTATGAAAATAGTTGGTGCCTGAGGAATGAACATAATGCCAGCTTACAACATATATTATGCAAACCAGAACATAAACGATGTATTCCGTCCAATTTTCTCCCGCCAATCCTCCATTGAAGATAACAATTACTCTGAACCACATGTTATCTAATAATACAACTTACTCTTTTGTGAGACACACTGTGCAATAATATGCAGAAACATTATATCTTCAAGATCCACGTTATTCAACTTGTCTGTCACATTTTTAAAGAAATCAGGCCAATAATTCAAACATGATTTATCCTTCACATATTCATGTTGATTCTGATAGATTGTAATTTGACTTTGCAAATCTGTTCTTAACTCTTCAGTAATGGATTCTAATATTTTGATTTAAATTGCAACAGCTTCTCAGAGCTTCTTATTCACCAATGCTGATGAATGCTCTAAATTCTTCCCTTTCTATATGCTCTATTATCTTTCAATTCTTGAAGTTGTGGGTACACCTTTTATGACAATTAAAAGCAGCACAGCCGCACCATTTTGTCTCAGTAAGGTAACAATATACATAACACGAAGTTGAGCAAATCGTGTCGTTCATTATCTGGAGACAATAACAAATTAGAATTCGGCCAACGAATTTAAATTATACCCCCATAAAAATACCAATTTCCGATCAAATTTGAATTGTGTATATTCACAATCTTAAATGACAATGGCACAAACAAAATGCTGTGGGGTATGACAGCAGGGGAAAATTGAACAGTTGAGAAGAGAACAGCGAGGTCCTAGTATGTCTCTCTTTAAAGTACCTTTTCGATCAGTAACCTATAACGCAGAATTTCCTAACAAGGAGAAACGAAGACACAGGAAGATTCGAAGACAAGAGCCTACAGCTGTATGATTTTGAGAAAAGAAGTTTTGTTTTGTAAATTATTATTGGGTCTTTTATTAGATTAGTATTATTGAAGAAAATGCAAAAGATAGGTTGGAGAAAAAATTGTAAATAATGGTTCGTTAATTATTCCCTGTTATATTTGGAGCAATGAATTGTTAAGTTTTACTTTACATAGTTCTGGCTACTCGAATTTTTACAGATTACTGCAGGTGTTGATGGTTTTAAATTAAGCACGGTGTTTACCCCGTGTCGCAACACGGTAATGGACACAAGGCTTTAAAAGGTCTGCTCTGATGCCCGTGTAAGAGGTTTGAGTGGCTGAATGAACTCATTCGTTTTCTGTTTACACACTCGATGGACTGAATATCCTCCTGGTGTTGCGACATCATAGTCTCGATGGCCTGAAATTCCTGCTTCTGTTCTGATTGAGAAGCTCACTGTCTGATTACCTTCCTCCTGTTGATTGTGTAAAAGGCTTGAAGGTTTCTGGAATCATTTTGTTGCAATGTCAATGTTTGAGGAGCTGAAGAGTCTCCTTCTATTCCTCCACAATAGGCTCTCGATTCCGAACGTTGAGCTCCTGCATTCTTGAACTGGGTTTCGCAGAGTGACTTGTCTTCTCTTACTCTCACACAATAAACACATGGTTGAATTACCTTCTCCTTTCCGTTCAAATTAAATTCACCATGCTAAAATGGGAGGTCATGCATTTTGTTAGGAAAAGTAGAGGCACAGGCTCTTTTGTTAAATAGGGAGAAAATTCAGAAATCTGAAGTGGAAAGCGACCTGGAAGTCCGAGTCCAGAATTGTCTTAAGATTAGCTTGCAGGTTGAGTCTCTAGATAGGAAGGCAAATTTAATGTTTGAACTTACTTCGAGATTGTACGCATATAAAAGGAGAGGTGCACTTATGGGGATTTCTGCAGCCCTGTTCAGAACACATTTAAATTTTTCTGAGCAATTTTATACCTTATGCCTCAGAGAGGATGTCCAGGACGTGGTGCAGGTCAAATACGACCTCGTTCCTGATATGAATGATATTAGCCTTTCGTTAAACAAGCCCATAGTCGCTTGGTATTTTTGGGAAATTTTCTGGCTCTTACTTCATAAAGATAGACACAAGGAAACTGTTTAGTTTCCCTGTAATCTCTCAATTCTTTACAATAAATTATCCTGCCTACATACTCACTGATATACGTTTGTCCTTGCTTTCACTTTTCCTTACAAATATCCAGAGAAGCTTTTCAATTGTTTTTATGTTTCTTAGTGGTTTGCACTCATATTGTCCTTTCGATTTTCTTCTTAGTTTTTTTTTTCCTCCTTGCAGAATTCTAAATTTAACTGAGTCCATGATCTACCACAGTATCTGGCATTTTTCTAAGCTGCTTCCTTTCATCTAATGCATAAGGATGACGAACCAGATGTATTTCAAAACAGAATTTCGGAGGAAGCAACAGCAGAGATATTCATCGTATTCAAGATTCCTGTGCTATTTTCCTGTACATTCTGCAAAGTCAGGAAGATATTCTGGATACCTAAAAGCTTTGAAATGAAACTCATTGGACTAGGAAGGGACGAAGAGTGCCAAATTACAGAACTTGTCAGCCACAGGAGGAAATTTGTTGGAACCTGTTATAAAGGGTGTGATATTAAATATTTAGAAAGTAACAGCAAAATGTGACAGAAAGCTAATGCACTTATGAAAGGAAAATTGTAATTGACAAACTGTTTTATAATGTTGTTTGAAGGTGGTTCTAAACACAGAGAACTGAGAACCAGTGGATGTGAGATATTTGGATATTCAGGAGGATTTTTTAAATGAACTCATAGGGTGAGTTAGTAAATGAAATTAAAGCAAAGATTATTGAGATGAACATCGGCAAATAGACTGAAAAACATTAGTTTTGCGTTGTTTTAAAGGGCATCACAATATAGAGGTCAAGACGTATTGCTGCAGTTGCAGAGAATGTTTTTGAGACTTTCCCTCGAATATCGTGTACAGTTATGGTGCCCCAACCTTAGAAAGAATATACTGACAGCAGCAGAAGTATAAATGGCAAGATCGTGTGGTGACGAAAAATGTATCTGTTCTCCTGAGTTTCAAAGAATGACATGATCACAATGACACTTGCAAATTTCAGAGACAGAGGATTGACTACCGCAAAGGCATGGAACTTTGCTGTCAGGCAATATTCAGAAGAATTCCACGGCAGTCTACATGTATGTCAGGCATACAAAATTACCAGAGGACGCTGAGGGCCAGTTAGAAACTAAAGAGTGCAATCTGTGTGTGAAGCAGGGCATCATTAGTATATTGCTACATGAGTGCCTTGCATTTGTTGTACTTGGAATAAAGCAGAAGAAAGTACTGATTTTGAGAAGGTGAACTGCGAAGCTCTTAAGCAGATTGATACAAGCTGTGAACGGGGACTGATGGTTTTGGATGGTCTAAAATCGGTCAAATCCTCACGATCCAACGGGTTGTATCACAGAATGATATGGAAGACTAGAGAGGATGGGCTCTGGCTTAAAGTTGTACCGGCATAGCAGACAGCAGTCTGGCGCAATGCATCCCAGTTGTTGGACTTGGGCCTGGCGCCATGTGCTGAGCTGCTACTGTT
>NC_057717.1:78991371-78995264 GCF_004010195.1 Chiloscyllium plagiosum | reverse complement strand
AGTCTTGCTTGACCGTTTCAAAGACCATTGTCGATATTGTAACATGTTTGTATGTCTGGAGTCTCTTTTAGACCAGACCAAAATAGCACAGTCGATTTGCTTCCTAAAAGTATATTAATGAAGGGAATCGTTGTTTGCAATTGACATTAGCTCCAAAATCACTATTGCTGATACCAGAATTTAGATTTCGATAGTTTAATATTTGCTTTTTAACTTCCACCATCTGCCAGAGAATTAGCTTGGTCAGGATTAGCAATCCAGTGACATCTCCAGGACAGCACCGTTTCCGAATGGGGACCTGTTGGAATCTACACTGAACAGGTTATTTCTGTGCTGCTTGATACCTCTTCCAAAAAGATTCTTCACCATTTGACTATCGTGACGAGACTGAGGGGGTGGCATTTGTTCAGATTATAGTTTTTCTCCTCTTGGGGTACGGGAAATATTTAAGCTTTTTTTCATATTGCCAGCTAGATGTCAATGTGAGACCTGGAATGAAAAAAACTTCTACAAGGGCACGGCTTGTTGTGCAGCACAATACTTCAGTCCGGTTACAGAAATTCGTGTCAGGGCCTAATGCCTTTATTATATGTATTACGCTCAACTGTTTCTTGATATCACGTGTCGTGAATCGATTTCATTGAAAGCAGACATCTGATACTGTGGCCATCATGATAGGGATCATCCACTTAAACAATCGGGGTGAGGATGGTGCAGAGACACCATCCTTGTTTTAAAATATTGTAGGAGAACGTAAGGATTGCAGATGCTCCACATCAGAGCTTAGGAGTTTGATACTGGAAAAGCATATCCTCAGGAAGGGCTTATGCTTGAAACCTTGTTTCTCCTGCTCCTCGGATGCTGCCTGACAGGCTGTGCTTTTTTCAGCACCATATTCCTCAGCTACAAAATGATGCACAGAGCTTTCCCATTATTTAGGATGGAGTTATTTGTGAAGGTCTCTCTGCTACTAAGTCTTTTTTTAACCATAGGTTTGTGATTGGTTTGGTTTTGTGATGGTTTTGGGTTCATTTCGTTTTCTAACTTATGTTAGTTCTGCTGTTTCGAATGCAAGCAGTATGCTTCATTTAACAGGTTTTACTCAGCTTTAGGTACACATGTTTCTGACCCTGAATGTTTGACCCATGTTTGTCACAAAACTAGAAAGCGACTTGATAATAAAGGGAAATCGACGGATTATCCTGGGCAAAGAAAGCAGATTGTTGATGAATTCAATTCTGTTGCTGATCTGTTCTACTGCATCAATTGTATTCCCATTTTGGATTTGCAATATCTCCAATGCTACTGGTCTCCCAATTCACACCGAATTCCATTTACCCTTCACCCCTGTATACAGTTATCTACTTTGTTTTCTGATGTAGACCCACTTCCATTTTAATGCTATCGTTCCTGTGAGGATCTCTCTTTGGTGTTATGCCTCCCAGTTGTCACATTCCTCAAAACCCTTTAACATATTCATGTGATTTTTTTCTCTTCCAGTCGTGCCAACGTCTGTGTCATCGTCCGAGCGCTCCCCTCTGTATTTCTCCCTGATAGAGATGAACAGTCACTGGTTTCAGTGACGCCCACCGAAATAGTTTTCGACCAATGAATTTATGCACTATCGTTCAACACCTGGTCTATGTTGCTCCATATTGGACATTCTGTTTGAATGATTTTAACACATCTCTTTGATACTTTGTCGACAAGAAAAATTGCTGGAGAAACTCAGAAGGTGTGGCAGCATCTGTAGAGTGAAAGTTGCTAATCCTTCGGGTCTAGCGACTCTTCTTCAAAGCTTCCAGTTTCTGCAGCAATTTTTGTTCTTGCTTCTGACTTCCATCATCGCCAGTTCTTTGTTTAATTGAAAATTTCTTCTATGCCTCTTCATTTCTGAAAAAAAAAATCCGTATGTCTGGTAGCACTTGTGGAGACAAAGAAACACATGTTTCAAGTTCAGCGTGACTCTTGTTCAGAACTGAAAAGAGTTGGAAAATTCGTTTTTAATCCTTTTACATCGGTGGAGGAGATGGTGATAGGATACATAGGGGGTGGAAGGGCAGTACAAAAGACATATTTGTTGTGAAAGAGAAACAGATGTAAAATGCGTGTTAATGAAGGTGTGAATGAGGGAATTAAATTTTAACTATTGAGTGCAAGATAAGCAAGAGTCAAACAAGTCAAGGTCATACGGAGATCAGGGTGGAGATCACATGAAAAATTGCAAAAACGGAGAAAGTAAGGTCTGGATGTCAAGTTATGGTAGTTAACATTAAGTATTACAGGCTGTAAAGTACCAATAAGTAAAGTGAAATGAAGTCTAGTTTGGGTTGTACGTAATTTGAACATATCAGCGGTGCAGGATCGAAATGTGAGCATGAAAGGAAGGAAGAGTTGAATAAGCAAACGTTGCACCTTATTTAAATGCATGCGAAGCTGCAGTTGGAAGTGGGTAAGTGTTTGAGATGATAGAAGCGTCAAAGGAGGAAAGGTCCCTGTGAAATTATGACAGTGGACTGGAGGAAAAAATGTATGCGTTTGTCCGTGCTATCTTGCTGGAACTGCTGGAAATGGGGGAGAATAATTCTGTGAATGTTATTCCCGTGTATTGAAAACTGAAAACAAGGGGTCTGTATCATTTTTTCTGGAAAGGAAGGGGAACAGTTAAGGCGGAAGCGTTGGTGATGCGTCACTGATAGCTGGGGGTCCTGCCTATTGAAGTTTTGAGAATTACTCGTTTGCAGGAAAATGAGGCTATTTCGGTGGCTTCCCTTTGGAATTTGGAACACATTGTTGTATTTGTGATGGAGATGCAGAAAATAGGAAAATGTAGTCACGCCCCAATGATCATGTGTTCAGTACACGCAGAAGTTCTTCTAAATAATTGAAAAGTAGCAGGCAGCTCAATTGCAGCTTTTTGTATTACATCTTTTTGAAATCAAAATGTGATAATAGATTCGGGTAAAGGTTAGTGGAAGTTCAGCGAAAGACATTTAAGCAAACATTCCATAATGCTGAGTAATGGTTTACTCTCGTCAAAATGGAAGGACTTGATTGGAAGAAGAACTGCATATCATTCCCACAGGCGATCAAGAAAAGTTCCAAACGTAATCTAAAGAATTCAAAGTGGCGAGAATTACTTCAGGACAGATTTAGGCTGCTTCTTTTGGAATTAGAGGTAGATTGTTTTAAGTGAAAACATATTATGAAGGAAAACTGCCAAGAAACGTAGGATCAAGCAGAAACAACTTTTCGTTTACATTAAAAATCTTTCAAGATGAATACTGGGCACTTCGAAGAAAGCGAGACATAAAAATATGTGTGCGACACTTGGAGGATGTGGATTAGTGGTGCTGGAAGAGCACAGCAATTCAGGCAGCATCCGAGGACAGGCAAAATCGACGTTTCGGGCAAAAGCCCTTTATTCCTGATGAAGGGCTTTTGCCCGAAACGTCGATTTTGCCTGTCCTCGGATGCTGCCTGAATTGCTGTGCTCTTCCAGCACCACTAATCCAGAATCTGGTTTCCAGCATCTGCAGTCATTGTTTTTACCTAACTTGGAGGATGTGACTTGTGAGTTGGTTAGAGAAAACAGCAGGTAATTAATTAAGTGTTTTGCATTGATCCTCATAAAGGATGTCACGACAAGTTAAAAAAAAGATAATTGAAAGATTGTAATGGAAGGTAAGTTTTCGAACTGCCTCGAACTCAAGGAACAAGGCTTATGACCACCAAATAATTCTATAAGTTGATACACCAGCAGCAGTTTTAAAATAAGAGATTACAGAGTTAATGATTAATGATTTTGTTTGCAATATTCCTCAACTTTCTGGATCCCAGGAATGGTCCACGAAACTGAAAAACGTCTTTTTTGACATTGGCCAGTGTAATGA
>NC_057717.1:78985214-78990871 GCF_004010195.1 Chiloscyllium plagiosum | reverse complement strand
TTTCTCCAAGTATAACAGGGAATAATTAACGAAACATTATTTACAATTTTTTCTCCAACCTATCTTTTGCATTTCCTTCAATAATACTAATCTAATAAAACTCCCAATAATAATTTACAAAACAAAACTTCTTATCTCAAAATCATACAGCTGTCGGCTCTTGTCTTCGAATCTTCCTGTATCTTCTTTTCTCCTTGTTGGGAAATTCTGCGTTACAGGTTACTGATCGAAAAGATACTTTGAAGAGAGACATACTAGGACCTGGCTGTTCTCTTCTCAACTGTTCAATTTTCCCCTGCTGTCATACCCCACAGCATTTGGTTTGTGCCATTGTCATTTAAGATTGTGAATATACACAATTCAAATTTGATCAGAAATTGGTATTTTTATGGGGGTATAATTTAAACTCGTTGGCCGAATTCGAATTTGTTACTGTCTCCAGATAATGAACGATACGATTTGCTCAACTTCGTGTTATGTATATTGTTACCTTATTGAGACAAAATGGTGCGGCTGTGCTGCTTTTAATTGTCCTAAAAGGTGTACCCACAACTTCAAGAATTGAAAGATAATAGAGCATATAGAAAGGGAAGAATTTAGAGCATTCATCAGCATTGGTGAATAAGAAGCTCTGAGCAAGCTGTTGTAATTTAAATCAAAATATTAGAATTCATTACTGAAGAGTTAAGAACAGATGTGCAAAGTCAAATCACAATCTATCAGAATCAACATGAATATGTGAAGGATAAATCATGTTTGAATTATTTGCCTGATTTCTTTAAAAAGTTGAATAACGTGGATCTTGAAGATACAATGTTTCTGCATATTATTGCACAGTGTGCCTCACAAAAGAGTAAGTTGTATTATTAGATAACATGTGGTTCGGAGTAATTGTTATCTTTGATGGAGGATTGGCGGGAGAAAATTGGACGAAATACATCGTTTCTGTTCTGGTTTGCATAATATGTGTTGTAAGCTGGCATTCTGTTCATTCCTCAGGCACCAACTATTTTCATACAACTTATCACTTGGATAAGAGGTTAAAAAGTACTTTAGTTAAATTTTCGGATGACACTGAAATAGATGGGAAAGTAGGTTGCAATGAAGATATACGAAATTTGCAAATGGATAAGGATAATAGAGATGAATGGGGCAAAATTTGGAAGATGAAATTTACAGTGATAATTATGGATTTAACCATGTCGGTCAGAGGAATAAGAAGACAACTTAATATCTGAATGTAGAGAAATAACAGAGTACTTATCTGCAGAGGGATCTGGGTTTCCTTATGCATGTCACAGAAGACTTGTATGCTTTTACAGCACAAAATCAGTAGGGCAAGTGCAATTTCGGCACTTTTATTTCTATAAAATAGAGTATAAAAGTAGGGTTGTGTTCCTGCAATTATGCAAGGCATTTGTGATCAATGTTTTTGAGAAGATTTGTTGCTCGGGTGCTCGTTGTTGTGGTTCTGTTCGCCGAGCTGGGAATTTGTGTTCCAGACGTTTCGTCCCTTGTCTAGGTGGCATCCTCAGTGCTTGGGGATCCTCCTGTGAAGCGCTTCTGTGACGTTTCCTCCGCATTTATAGTGGTTCATCTCTGCCGCTTCCGGTTGTCAGTTCCAGCTGCCCACTGCAGGGGCCGGTATATTGGGTCCAGGTCGATGCGTTTGTTCATAGAATCTGTTGATGAGTGCCATGCCTCTAGGAATTCCCTGGCCGTTCTCTGTTTGGCTTGTCCTATGATAATAGTATTATCCCAGTGCAACTCATGTTGCTTTTCATCTGAGTGTGTGGCTACTAAGGATAGCTGGTCATGTTGTTTCGTGACTGGTTGGTGTTCATGGATGCGGATCGTTAGCTGTCTTCCTGTTTGTCCTATGTAGTGTTTCGTACAGTCCTTGCATGGGATTTTGTACACTACATTGGTTTTGCTCATGCTGGTTATCGGGTCCTTCGTTCTGGTTAGTTGTTGTCTGAGAGTTGCTGTTGGTTTGTGTGCTGTTATGAGTCCTCGTGGTCGCAGTAGTCTGGCTGTCAGCTCGGAAATGCCCTTGATGTATGGTAGTGTGGCTCGTCCTAGATCCGCATCCATGAACACGAACTAGCCACGAAACGACACGGCGATCTATCCTTAGTAGCCACACCCTCAGGTGACAAGCAACATGAGTTCGACTGGGACAACACTACTATCATAGGACAAGCCAAACAGAGAACAGCTAAGGAATTCCTAGAGGCATGGCACTCAACCACAGATTCTATCAACAGACGCATCGACCTGGATCAATATACCGGCCACTGCAGCGGACAGCTGGAACTGACAACCGGAAGCGGCAGATTCAAAACACTATAAATGCCGGAGGAAACATCACAGAAGCGCTTCACAGGAAACTCCCAAGCACTGAGAATGTCACCTAGACAGGGTGATGAAATGTCTGCAACACAAATTCCCAGCTCGGTGAACAGAACCACAACAGGCATTCGTGAGATTGCAACTGGTGTATTCTGTACAGATTTGGAGCAATAAATTGCAGGATATACATTTTTCAGAGGCAGTTCAGAAGAGGTCCACGAGTTTGAATCCAGAGATGAGGAAATTCCCTTATTGCACTGATCCTCCTTGACATTATTCAGCCTTTCAGATGTGCTGCACAGGAATATGGGAGAACTGCTGTGAAATGGGAAGCAGATATTTAGAATAAAACAGTCAGGATGAGTTTGACAGAACTTAAGAATTGGAGTTATACAGTGAGAAATATTGGCTCCTCAGTTGTTTAACATTTTTGTCATTAATTTAGAGGAGTGAAATCGATATGCTGTAACAAAGATTGCGATGACACTAAGATAAGCAGGGAATATAATTATCAAGTAAAGTTGGACGGCTTCAAAATGGTTATGGATAAATTTGTCCGTGGACAACAATGTGCCAAATGGAATATCACATAGGAAAAATGCACTATGCCACTGAAATGGAGAAAGATTACAGGACTTAGTAATACAGTGTGTGTTGCAGGTTCATGCTGACTTTGGAAGTGCTGCTGCATCATCCTAACGGTCTAATTTCTGGTATGCCCAGTGGCCCCATTGATATCAGTGCATAGGAATATTTTGCTTGAGAATATTAAAATTAAAATAAAACCATTGCCAGACACAATAACAGTACACACAGGAATGATGGATGGATTTTGATGACACTTTGGATATGAGCCATGGATTCAGATTTGCTGATCCAGGTTTGAAGCTGGGAGCGTCAGCAGTGGCATCATTAAGACTGCATTTCATAGCTCACAATTTAAATAGCAGATGGGATGAGACAATGAACTATATTCTGGTATACTGGGTAGTTAAAATTGTACATGATCAGGAATCAGGGATGGGATGGAATCAGACAAAAGAAATTAGAAAATAAACACAACTGAATACATGTGCCCAATATGTAAGTAACGAGGACAATGACAGAATGAATCGTGGTTCACAGGTAAACTGGTATTCTCAATATCGAGTCACACCAATTACACTGGCAGAAGCAAACCGCCAGAGAGTGAATGATAAAGTTCACACATGCAGGGAGTCGTGGTTTGTAGAATGAATATTGATTTCAGTTTCTCAGTGGAAACAATAACCGCAGTAATGAATGTTGAGTAAATTAGAAGAGCAGTAACAGAATTAAAAATGATTTATAGAAATACAAAATGAGCAGTGAGACTTACCAGGGACACCAACAACAGCCAAGATAGGATAATAAAAGTATTGAAGAATCAAAAGTGCATATTGGATTTGCCATGATAATGGCCTTCTTGTATAATATATAGAAAAATACCAAACATCCTCCGATAAACTCCTTTCCATTATTGTAACATTCCATTCTGATGTTTTCAGATTTTGACCCATTGTAGTAACATTCCAATTTATTGTTCTCAGATTCTGAGACACTGTTGGAGAATTCCAGTCTAAATTTCTCGAATTCTGATCCATTGTTTTAATTTTCCGATCTATTGTTCTCAGATTCTAATCTGTCTTCCCTCTCCTTCTGTTGCTGCTGAACGTATTAGTACTGCAGCTGCTGCTTCTGCTCATATTATGGGATAAGATATCGAACGCAGCCCAATTATATTTCAAAGATGGAAACCCTCCACTGGGATAATTAGAATCCATGAAGACTGACATTAATCACAATTACTGCGCAAACAGGTTCAATTAAACCCTTCCATGCATCATTTTTCATATCACAATAAATGGGAGTATTTACTTGGTCGGGAGGAATGTGTGAGGTTTGTTGAGGCATGGACAATACATTTTTCAATCTTTGTAATCCTTCTTCCTTCTATGTGGGAGTAGTGCCAAAACACTGCGGGGTTGTGCATGTTATATCTTAATTAGAAAAGAAGGCAGGGATAAAATAACAGAGCAGTTACATAAAATGACGGTTGAACAAGTTTCTGGAGATCATAAATCAGGGTAATAATTTTGTTGCCCGTTGACTTTGTGCAAAACTACTCCCAGTTTGACGTGCTCCGTTATCAATTTTTTTCATAGCATTGAAACATCATTCAAAGAATGTAGGCTGCTGCTTGGGAAGAGGGGAAAGCATTTTTCCCCGTGTTCCTCTTCCAAAAGGAAAGAAGGATGGCATTCAGTTCACTCGTGCCTTTTACATTTTGAGGATGTGGAAATCTTGAATGGTCACACATTTTGCAATCAGAATCATTAAAAACATAGAGAAGTGTTATTCCAGCCGTATGAGGACTCACTGAGAGGGCACTTGGATTGTGCTGTGTTGTTTGTGTTACCGTTACTGAGAAGGGTGCGACTTACATCCGATGCAGTTTCCTGGCTGCTGACAATACACAGGTTACTGTGACATTTCATGTCTCGGGCCTGTTAGAGAGGGATAGGAGAAGGCCATTCAGCTTTTCGGGTCAGTTACACAGGAACAGGAGAAGGCCAATCAGCTTCTCGGGTCAGTTACACAGGAACAGGAGGAGGTCATTCAGCTTCTCGAGTCTGTTATAGATGAACAGGAGAAGCTCGTTCATTTCTCGAGTCTGTAACAAAAGGAACAGAAGATGACTTTCAGCCTCTCCTGTCTGTTACACATGAGCAGGAGGAGACCATTGAGCCCCTGGAGCTTGTTACAGATGACATCGGGAGTTTTCTGCCTTCTCAAGAGTGTTAGGCAATACTTATCAAATTTAAAATAGTTATGGAAAATGATACACATGCTGTAAATGCTAACTATCTGAATTCAATAAGGAAAATTTTGCATCTATTTGGCAAGGCCTTTGAAAAGCACTTTGAGAGAGGCTAATGACAGGTATAAGGACATTTGGATAATGGAAAGCTACCACACGTGAGGTATTGAGAGTCCAGAAGCAGTATATTCCTGATCATGAGCAGGCTAAGGATGGCAGATGTAGGGAATACAGGATTCTCAGAGAAATTTAGTGTCTGGTCAAGAAAAGGAAGGAAGAATGTGTCAGGTATACACATCAGGCATCGGCTGAATCCATCAAAGAGTAGAAGGGCAGTAGGAGTATTCTCAAGAGGGAAATCAGGACGAGAAAATTGGCACACAAGACAGAAGAAGACTTTGGCAAATAGGGTCAAGGAGAATGCAAAGCGATACTGTTAATACATTAAGGGCAAAAATGTAACTCA
>NC_057717.1:78974591-78984487 GCF_004010195.1 Chiloscyllium plagiosum | reverse complement strand
GTTGATGAACGCAGACTAGTGAACGTTGTCCATACGGACTCAGTGAGGTTTCCGAGACGTTTCTCGGCATAGGCTGGCTAACAAGGGTCGATCGCCTGGAATTCAGGGAGAGATAGCCAGTTGTATGCAAAGTTAGCTTGAACATAGGAAATCAAGGTATAGGGGCGGATTGTTTTCCGACTGCAGGCATTTGTAGTTTACATGACCGATTTGGATTTGAGAAAATGAGGAACAGTTTGCATGTTTGTAGATGACACCAATATCTCGTGAGCAGTTTCATGCGGTCATTGGATAAGTCACTTAATTGACAGAGAAAGTAAAATACCGCCCTCTACCCCATGAAAAGTTTGTGGAACTGCAGATCATGTCGGAAGCAGTTCGTATTGGACATTTCCCATGAGAATTTACAGCAAGCCATCCTCATCAGGCAGATGGAAGAATGGAAGCTGGACCAGAAGAAAAGGGTTAAGATGTAAGAGCTTAATGTCTTGGCTAGAGAGCAAGATGCTACTTTGACAACTTTACTGAAATCAAAACATTCTGTACCAACAGCCTATTGTAAACTAGCCTCAAGGTTTACAGATACATCATTTATTCCTCTAACTAACTTTGTATGACGTCAAAATTACTATTTTAACTCCATTAATGTTATTACAAATTGTCAACTGCTGACTTTACATTACTCAGAATCATAATCACAAGAGTGTTTAAGAAACCACTTTAGCACTTCAAATCAACAACAATCCCTCCGAAGAGCCTCCCACCCAGATCTATCCTCCTACACTATCCCTACAACCCTGAATTTCCCATAGACAATCCACATAGCCTGCACATCTATTGACTGCGAGAGGAAAACGGAGTACCAGAAGGAACCCCACTCAGACACAGGCAGAAAATGCAAACTCCCCACAGACAGTCACTGCAAGCTGGAATCAAAACCGGATCCCTGGCGCAATGTGACAGGGCTGCTAAGCACTGAGTCACCGTGCCACCACATCATCAGCTAAGAATGACTGCATTATCCCACTTTCTCTGGATCCAACATATCTGTTCAGATGACGTTGAATTCGAATGGGTTACATCTAGCTTTGCTGTCACCCATGATTAACACACACAACCCTCTCCAGCTCGTTCGGGAACAGGGTCTCCAAATACTACTGGCCTAACTTTTGAACAGCTGCCTACACGACCTCACACATTCTCCTTCCTCGCAAATCATGTCATCCATTATTATTACGGTATGTAAAATATTTGCTGATCGAAAAGCAAACAAAGAACGGCTTATGCTGGCGATCTGAAACAGAAACTGTTTTGATGAAGAGTCCCCGAATTTGAAATGTTATCTCTGCTGACTTCCGACAAACACTGCGAGATCTGCTGAATTTCGTCGACAATGTCAGTATTTGCATATCTAATTTCCTGTTTATAAAATGCACAGAATTTGCTCTGCAATTATAATTTAAATGTACCGTCACCACCAGTATTTGTTTTTCCTTATTGTTTCTCAGCTGCAGCTAAATTGTTCCTGTGTAATCTGTGTGATGTGAGCTGTGACGAGTTTACCGGGAGAGTGGGTGAAATATCCCTGATGCCTTTCTTGATAATCTCTCTGCCTCTTGTTCGTTCTTGTCAAGAGCAATGACGGGATTTGCACGAGGTCTTCACTTACGCTGTTGGAGTGAAGATTGACAAATATCTCCCTTCAATGCAGTACATTCCTCCTGATGGTGTTGCCTTCTCTAACTCGGGTTGCAACTTCAGAGCTGACAGTCATGGTTTGTTGTCACAGCCTCCAGTCATGGGCCTGGCAGAAGCGGAATCCTGCTTGTGAAACTCCTCTCCGAGGAGAAGCAAAATACTCATGTCTACAACGCGGGTTTGGGTAGGGTAGCAATTTCACCTTGCCTGCCACGTCCAGGCTCAATATCAGGGAAAGTGCAAGGACTGCACAGACTGTGCTTGTCCAGCTGTGCTATGGGCTTTTCACTTAACACTGGTTGCCGGGATGCTGATTAATTCCAGAAAATCCAAAGAGTGGCAAGTTGCTCTCGGTGGAAATCCAACATAATTTCACACTGTGAGGATCCGAATGCCAATTGATGTGTTGTGTTTCATGCAATTCACTTACACTGGCAGTAGAAATTTCTCCCAAAACTCGATCAGCTGGTGCTTTGCATTAAAAAAGATAAGATTACGCCAAATTGTAAGAACTTAAGAAGTAGCAGCAGGAGTACGCTGTCTGACACTTTCCATGAACATCCTCGATGAACGAGGTGCTTCGATTTTCAGGACTGAGACAATTCTTCTTGTACAAAATCCAGCAGCGTGGTGGCACCACTGAGCCATTTGCTACAGTAGAACATTAAATCTCGGTGAACAGAACGATGCCAGGAGGACATTGAAAATTTAATAAAAGTTTTACCGACGGCACCAGTTTTAGCTACACTATTTTATTTAAGTCTATCAAAGTTGCAATCGATGCTAGTGATCTAGCAGTTGGGACAGCACTGACGCAGAAGTATAATAATGTATTTAAACAACGAACTGTCTACTTTTCAAAAATTCTCAATATCCATTCTAGAAAATTCTCTGCCATTCGATAATGAATTATTGAGTTGGGTACTGGCCTTATACATTAAAATGTTGTATGCGGCCAACAAGGTGTTGGAGACAGTGGTGTACACGGGCCGCAGTCCTCTCTTACATTTGAAATATTTAAAGACAAAAGCGTGAGATATTTCCATTGGAGTCTTGTGTTACAGACTTCTAGTTTACTGATTGTACATGTTGCACGTCATAAACATGTTGTATGAATGCGTCATCGCGGGTTTGATGGGGAAAAGGTGTAGATATGATTTGAATGATGCCATTTTTTATATTTTTTTTATAAAAGGCATAACTTAGGTTAACTACATATGTATTTCAGAAGAATGATGTTATGAAGTCGAAAAAAATCATGCAGATGCCTCTTTTATATGTCTTGGGGAAGTGTTACGAAGTCGAAAGCATGTATAATCACTTTCAGATTGAAAGTGTTTTTCTGAATTTAAAGCATAGCCACAGATGTCAGCTAAAGGGCTGTTACAAATGCGAAAATTGGTTCTTAACTGGATACTTTTGTTTTAGCTGTTGATATGACAACAACTCTCATTTAACCAATTATTTTAAATCATCCTCAGGAAACTAGAAGCCAATGGAACTTGTATTTTACTGTTTTCACACCAAGAAACCAAGCAAATTATCGCAATTAATGTGTCATGGCAGGAGTATATAAATCCGGTATTTTTAAAATTAGTGGGAGAGCAACTGCCATCGGAGTATATAACAACTGCTATCGAGCAGGAGTGCTAACTTCCTATTTGCCTTCGTGCTCTCAAAGGAATTAGAATACATTCTTTATCAAAGGTCCCTTTTAATGTAAGACCGACTCACAGTAAAAAAAAAACACGAAAATGAAGAGAGATCAGCGGCTGGGAAATTGAAGACAGCAGAGAAGACAGAGAATGTGTAATACTGACATTAAGTTATTTAATTATAAGTTGGTTGCTGGAAAAGCATACTTTATCAATTTGAAATCCAATAGTAAGTAGTTAAGAAAAAGGTGACTTGAATTTAAGAATTGTTGTTTAGAGTTAATAGAAGAGATTGCTATTTTTCTTCAAATGGTGGATCGTAGCAGTTATCTGTCACTCCGAAGGGTGGCACGGTGGCTCAGTGATTAGCACTGCTATCTCACAGCGTCAGGGACTCGGGTTCGATTCCAGTCTTGGGTAACTGTCTATGCAGAGTTTGCACATTCTACATTCTTCTCGCGTCTGCGTGGGTTTCCTCCAGGTGTTCCGGTTTCCTCGAACATTCCAAAGATATGTAAGTCAGGTGAATTGGCCATTTTAAATTGCCCATAGTATTAGGTGCTTTAGTCAGAGGAAAACAGGTCAGGATGGGGTTATCTTCAGGGGGGAGTTGTGGACATGTTGGGCAGAAGGGCTTATTTCCACACTTTAGGGAATCCAACCTGATTAGGAGTTGAGGCGAGCTTTTGCCAGGTGATTGGTTTACTTAGCAGACGAGTTCAAACTCCACGTCGTAGGAATACCCACTATCTGCTCTCCCCAATCAGCCAATCCTCCATCCGTGCCAAGTATGTTCTTGTGAATTCAAAATGTAAAAACAAAACATTATTGGATTTGTTTTTTGTCTGGCTGTAAACAGCAGAATAGATAAAGACGTGGGATGGTTTATTAGGAGTTCCACAAAGCCTTTAAAAAGGTACCACTGTAAAGGAGACGAAGCAAAATTGGCACTTCTGGAATTGGAGGGGGAGTACTGACATGGGTTGAGAATTATTTATCAGTCAGAAAAAGAAAGTGGGAATACATGGGTTTCTTAGTCTCCAACTATCCACAAGGTGGACTGATGAATTTGATGGGTGGACGAAATCTAATGTTTCCATGTTTGCTCATGACAAAACGAAATCGGAATATGGATTGTATGCAGGAAATAAAGGGGAAATGAAAAATCCATGAGTTTGTCTTCTTTTAAATTCATTGATGGGATGTGGCCAGCACTAGTTAGGTCATCATTTTTCCCATCTGTACTTGCCTTGACAAATTGATTGTGAGCTGCGTTCCTGATCCACTGTAATGCTTTAGGTGTAGGAATAGACACGTGTTGGGATAATGGAGCGTGGCTAGAAGAGAGGTTCGGAAATAGAACATAGAACATAGATAAATACACCGCAGTACAGGCCCTTTGGCCCTCGATGCTGCGCCGATCCAAGCCCACCTAACCTACACTAGCCCACTATCCTTCATATGCCTATCCAATGCCCGTTTAAATGCACATAAACAGGGAGAGTCCATCACTGCTACTGGCTGGGCATTCCATGAAAACACGACACGCTGAGTAAAGAATCTACCCCTAACATCTGTCCTATACATCCCACCCCTTAATTTAAAGCTATGCCCCGTCATAATAGCTAACTCCATACGTGGAAAAATGTTCTCATGGTCAACCATATCTAAACCTCTAATCATCTTGAACACATCCATCAAGTCACCCCTAAACCTTCTATTCTCCAATGAAAACAGCCCCAAGTACCTAAGCCTTTCCTCATACGATCTTCCTACCATACCAGGCAACATCCTGGTGAACATCCTCTGCACCATTTCCAGGGCCTCCACATCCTTCCTATAGTATGGCGACCAACACTGCACACAATACTCCAGATGCGGCCGCACCAGAGTCTTATACAACTGCAACATGACCTCAGGACTCCGGAACTCAATTCCTCTACCAATAAAAGCCAGTACGTCATATGCCTTCTTCACCACACTATTTACCTGGGCGGCAACTTTCAGAGATCTGTGCACATGGACACCAAGATCCCTCTGCTCATCCACACTACCAAGTATCTGACCATTAGCCCAGTACCCTATCTTTTTGTTACTCTTACCAAAGTGAATCATCTCACACTTACCTACATTAAATTCCATTTGCCACCTTTCTGCCCAGCTCTGCAGCGTATCTATATCCCGCTGCTACCTGACACATCCTTCCTCACTGTCAACAACTCCACTGACTTTCGTATCATCCGCAAACGTGCTCACCCAACCTTCTCGCCCCTCCTCCAGGTCATTTATAAAAATGACAAACAGCAATGGTCCCAAAACAGATCCTTGTGGAACACCGCTAGTAACTGCACACCAAGATGAACATTTAAAATCAACTACTACCCTCTGTCTTCTTCCAGCCAGCCAATTCCAAATCCAAACCTCCAACTCATCCTCAATGCCATACCTCCGTATTTTTTTCAATAGCGTACCATGGGGAACCTAATCAAACGCCTTACTAAAATCCATATACAACACATCTACCGATTTACCCTCCTCTACCTCCTTAGTCACCTTCTCAAAGAATTCAATAATGTTTGTGAGGCACGAACTGCCCTTCACAAAACCATGCTGACTATCCTTGATCACATTATTCCTATCCAGATGTTCACAAATACTATCCCTTACAATTCTCTCTAAGACTTTACCCACAACAGAAGTGAGACTCACCGGCCTATAGTTACCAGGGTTATCCCTACTCCCCTTCTTGAACAAGGGAACCACATTTGCTAACCTCCAGTCTTTTGGCACTATTCCTGTCGACAACGAGGACACAAAAACCAAGGCCAATGCCTCGGCAATCTCCTCCCTTGCTTCCCAGAGAATCCTAGAATAAATGCCATCAGGCCCAGGGGACTTATCTTATAACTCTCAATCGCCCCAATTGAACCATCACGCCTCATTTATACATAGGCCGCCCTCTTCCCTTTAACAAGGGATTCCAGTTCCTTATTAAACCACGGCTCCCTCACACGACCCTTTCCTCCCTGCTGGCAGGTACATACTTATCAAGGACACTCAATAGTTGCTCCTTGAACAAGCTCCACATATCAATTGTGCCGATGCCTTGAAACCTACTTTTCCAAGCCATGCATCCTAGGTCGTGCCTCACCGCATCATAATTTCCCTGCCCCCAGCTATAACTCTTGCCCTGCAGTGCATTCTTATCCCTCTCCATCACTAGAGTAAAAGTCACCGAATTGTAGTCACTGTCCCCAAAGTGCTCACCTACCTCGAATTATAACACCTGGCCTGGTTCGTTACCCAGAACCAAATCCAGTATGGCCTCACCTCTTGTTGGCCGATCTACATATTGGGTCAGGAAACCCTCCTGCACACATTGAACAAACACTGGCCCATCTAACGAACTCGAGCTATAGCTTTCCCATTCAATATCTGGAAAGTTAAAGACCCAATGACAACCACCCTATTACTTTCACTCTATTCCTGTATCATCCTCGCAATCCTTTCTTCTACGTTTCTAGGACTAATAGGAGGCCTGTAGAAAACTCCTAACAGGGTTACCTCACCTTTCCTATTCCTCACCTCAGCCCAAACTACCTCAGATGGCGAGTCTTCATCCATCGTCCTTTCCACAGCTGTAATACTACTTTGACAAGCAATGCCACACCTCCCCCTCTTTTACCCCCACCTCTGACCCTACTAAACATTTAAACCCTGGAACCTGCAGCAGCCAATCCTGCCCCTGTTCTACCCATATCACCGTAATAGCCACAACATCGAAATCCCAGTAACCAACCCATGCTGCAAGTTCACCTACTTTATTTCATATACTTCTCGCATTGAAGTACACACACTTCAATCTACTTTCCTGTTCACAGGCACCCTCCTTTGAGATTGATGCCATGTTTCTAACCTCCTTACACTCCAGGTCCTGCATCGAAAGCTACAGTCTGGGTTCCCATGCCCCTGCAGAGTTAGTTTAACGCGCCCCCCTCCCCCCCCGCCGCCAAGAGCACTAGCAAATGCTCCCCCAAGGATACCGGTGCCCCTCAGGTTCAGGTGTAGACCATCCTGTTTATAGAGGTCCCAGCTTCCCCAGAAAGAACCCCAGTTATCTCGATACCAGAATCCCTCCCTCCTGCACCATCCCTGGAGCTACGCATTTAACTGTTCTCTCTCCCTATTCCTCGACTCTCTATCACGTGGCATGGGTAACAAACCAGAGACAACAACTCTATGTGTTCTAACTCTGAGTTTCCAACCTAGCTCCCTGAAAGCCTGCCTGACATCCTCAGCCTTCATCCGTCCTATGTCGTTGGTGCCAATGTGGACCACGACTTCGGGCTGCTCCCCCTCACCCTTAAGGACCCAGAACACACGATCAGAGACGTCACATACCCTTGCACCTGGGAGGCAACATACCAAACGTGAGTCTCTCTCACCCCCATAAAACCGCCTATCTGTGCCCCGAACTATCGAGTCCCCAATAATTATTGCTCTGCTCTTCTCCACCCTTCCCTCCTGAGCAACGGGGATAGGCTCCATGTCAGAGGCCTGAACCCCATTGCTTACCCCGGTAAGTCCCCCCCCCCCACAAGTATCCAAAACGGTATACTTGTTCTTGAGGAGAACGGCCGCAGGGGGTCCTGCACTGGCTGCTTCCTCCCAGTCCCCCTCACTGTCACCCATCTGTCTGCAATCTTTGGAGTTGCTACTTCCCTAAAGCTCCGATCTATGGCCACCTCTTCCTCCCGGATGATCCTAACTTCATCCAACTCCAGCTCCAGTTCCCTAACACGGTTTTGGAGGAGCTGGAGATGGGTGCACTTCCTGTAAGCGTAATCAGCAGGGACGACCATGTCATCCCTCACCTCAACATATTGCAAGAGGAACATTGCACTGCCTTCACTGCCATCCCTCTAAAAGTAACATTTTTTTTAAAAAACAAACTTGGTCTAAAGAATAGAACAAGCAAAATGTAGCACTTACCTACTTACCAGAACGGGTCTTATTATTAGGTTGGAGGAGGAGGGTGGGTGGGAGACTCTACAATTGTAGAGTCTCGGATTTAGCCGCCTTGCTGATATATATGGTCACTGCTTTCCTTCCCGGCTGTCCCTCTGGTCCTCGTCACTTCCCCCGCTGCTCCCGCTCCATCTGTGAAAGGGCAAACACCGTTGTCCTCTACCGGTAAGTATTTTTTTTAAAAACTGCCTTACCTTAGCTGCAGTCTTCCGGGTTCGTCTTACCTTCGCTGCTGCTCGCACTCAAAATGGCCGTTGGCGTCGAAGGGGGAGTATTTATACTCACTGCTTTCCTTCCCGGCTGTCCCTCTGGTCCTTGTCACTTCCCCCAATGCTCCCGCTCCTTCTGTGAAAGGGAAAACACCGCTGTCAACTACCGGTAAGTATTGTTTTAAAAAACCGACTTAACTTAGCTGCAGTCTTCTGGCTTCGTCTTATCTCCGCTGCTGCTTGCACTCAAAAAGACAAACTAACACAGGAAATTATAAAACAACAGAAAATGACATAACGAGAGGAAGTGACGTCGCCAACCGAAGGAAACCTAAACACGTAAATAGAAAGCCGTTCACTAACACAAATGTTTCACCCGAGGCTAACTGATGGTGTTACCTAGAATGGTGACGAAAGAGCTAAAAGCGAAACTTCCACCTCAGCGAGCAAACCTTCATCCAGAATCTCAACCTGTACTATAAATCTTCGCGAAATTCACTCAGCCCTGAAAGTGTCAACACAGGTAGCCAAGGTGGAGAAGTCATTTTCTGTTAGGGCGAATTGCAAGAGCTACTCGAGAAGACTTGAGCTGGTCTGGCAGGGCTGAGGGATCCAAAACAGTTGTGATTTCAAAAATAACTTGGAGGCTAGTACAGAAGTTGTACCATAAGTTATGGTCTAATTACCTGACCAAGGTATAGCACTCCAGAAGAAGTTACTTCCAAATAAATCTTTTGAATTTTCATTTGCTGCACTGTGAGTTTTCACAGGTGTTCAGGTGAGCAACTTAAAAAGACAAGACACGCAAGAGCACTGAAGGCTATGAGGGAAATTGATTAATTAAATTGCATTTGTTTCAATGCAAGGGGCCTGACAGGCAGGCAGATGAACTCAGGACATGAAACGGAACATGGGATTTGGATTCTATGTGTGTTACTGAAGCACAGCTGAGTAAGGTCAGCACTGGCAGCTCAATGTCCCAACATACTGATGCTACTGGAAGGATAGAACTGTAGGCAAGATTAGATCAAACATCACATTAATTAGAGAGAATATACATGCGGGATTGACCAGTGAAGCAGTATTACTGGAACGAAAAAATAAGATTAGCTCATCAGTTAGATGCGATTCATTGGAAACTGACCTCCACTTGGGAAACAATGTGGGAATGTATTGATGTGTTAATGGGGGAGCATTTTGGCAAAGTGACTACGATTCTACTAGTTTGAAAACGACAGTGGAAAAGGACAGGTGTGGTACAAAAGTGAAAGTTATAAAATGGGAGAACACCAATCTTGAACTTGAA
>NC_057717.1:78968487-78973004 GCF_004010195.1 Chiloscyllium plagiosum | reverse complement strand
CGCGGTGGTGCGGGCGGGTGGGGGGGTGGGGGGGGGGGGGGGGGGGGGGGGGGGGGGGGGGGGGGGGGGGGGGGGGGGGGGGGCGGCATTTACAGATATATAAACTGTTACAGGAGTTAGAATACTTGACGTGTCTAATAGAGGTGCCATCGATACAGTGCTGAAGAGGGAACACAGAACAGAAAGATCCCAGCGGTACCAACCTCTTGTGGCAGATCTGCTTTCACCTCTGTTGTACTGATCCTCCCAAAGTGAACATAATCCTGGATTGATCACTGTGAACTACCTATACTGTCTTTGCACAACAAAACGTTGTGTAAGTTTGGTGAATGAGTCTTGGAGATTTCTGTACTTTGCCCCTTTCCAGAAGAGCTTCCAGATGCTTCACAGTTTCTTCCGAGGAAACTGTGGTCTTTCCAAATGCATCTCATCTTACACGTTGGCCATGGCAACGTCGGATCTATTGGTTATTATCAATAGTATTATAGTGTATCGTATTTTGAGTTATCACTTCCCATTTTCCTTCTTGTCCCACACACCTGTGTGCAAGCTCATTATATACATGATAACCATCGGTCTGGATCTAACTGTTTGGTTCACCGTTTCCTTCACATTTGACAGATTTGTGGTGATCTGCTGTCAGAAGTTTAAGACAAAACACTGCACTGAAAAAACTGCAATCACAATATTAATAATCGTCTCCGTTCTGACCTTATTAAAGAACATATCGGTTTTGTTTGCATATGAACCAGTGCAAATTATTAATAAAATTGAATGGGACTGCCAGTCAAGTGTAACTTTCATTGCTTCATCTCCAGGGTTAACTTTTGTTTGGTTCTACAGCACCTGGGTTTGCTTGGCTTCCATTTCTCCTAATTTTCTTGTTTCATTCTTGAACAACCCACCGTGTTGTGGCAAATAGAACTCGCGTTGGACTCCAGGGTCACAGAACTGAGAGGCAAAGCAATTCAAGAATGGACAAACGGAGGAATACCATAATTTTATTGTTCTCGGTATCAGGCAGTTTCATATTGCTTTGGTCGACACATTCTGTGAGTTTGGTCATGACCAGATTGTCACATGGTAATTACTATCGCGGTGACTTTAACATCCCTGAATACATCGCGACTGAAACAGGAGATATGTTGAAGTTGTTGAGTTGTTTCCTGAACCCATGCATTTATGCAGCAACCCAGAACAAATTCAGAGAAGAGCTAATGATGTTGGGGAAATCTCTGTGGAAGAAAACAAATCATATTATTTGAAGAAAAGAACAGTGGACATGACAAATGTACTTTAGCCGACTCTCTTTGCAGCTGACCCGGAATTTCACAATGTTATCAACAGAGAATTATTTTGGTCCCTCGGTCTGTGCAAAAACATGCTTTCAGCAGATATTCCTTCGATGTTTGATTGGACATTTGATCTCGATTTTGCATATTTTTAATATTATTTTTGGATGAACGTTTTGCATTGCATGGAAAAACTATCCGTATTTTCAACGGTCAATGTTTATTAAAATACCATTAGAGGTCACATTTGACGTTGAAATAAATACATCCATTGCGGATTCCCAGATCCAATGCTCCGGTTAAAATCCCGGTTATGTCTGGAAAACATACTCAATGATATTGCTGCCGCAAACTCTTGAACTGCACCGTTCTATCTGACAAAGTAACTCATTAACACGTTATGTATGGCTAAAGAAACACAAAGAAAATGTCCTTCCTTGGTATCCCAGTGATTGTAAAATACTGAACTTTGTTTTTAAAAATCTTGAACACACGTAACTCACAATTTCAATAAATTGATCTCACAGTACACACAGGTATGATGACTAAAATATTCAGGGATGAGTGCACCTAGGAACCGTAGATTCGTCGTAACATCAAAATTATGAGTGATCTTCTCCCTCAGTGCTTTTTTTCTGCATTATTCCTGTACCCCTTCATCCTTATAACCCTTACAAATACGCATGTCTGCTTCTTGAGCGCATTGATTGATTTGACATCGATTCTGTATTGTGCCAGAGAACTGCACAGAGAAACAAACAGGAAAGGTGGAAGAACACAGCATGGCAGGCAGTGTCAGGTGGTGGAGAATTTACCGTTTCGGTGTACTACACAGTCTCTGTTTGAAAACTCTCTCATCGTCTCAGTGCTGAACGCTCCACCCTGTGTTCGTAGACTGTGACCCATGGTTCCAGCTCGCAGTGACACTGGGGGAAACCGGTGCAATTTTTTTGTCTCAATCAAATCCTAATATTTCTAATAGATTCAACGAGGGGAGAGTTGAGTCACTGTCCAAGCCAGTATTTAATGCCCACTTGTTGTTGTCTGACTGAAATTGTCCAGTGCTGTCTTCATATAAGTTACCAGAGGAAGGGTATTTAGGTTTGTTCACCTACCTTTCCTCATACAGGTACAATTTCAGTGCACTTATGTTCTCAGTTAACTAGATGACATAAACATGTAACAGACTCACAGAGTCACACAGCACGGAAGCAGAATGTTCGGTCCAATGAGTTTTTGCCGATCATCATCAGGCAAGTGGAAGTCAATCCTCAGAAACGATGGAAGACCCAAGGAAGGGTTGTCGACCAGACAACCGTTAGACTACAAGAAATAGAAACAGAATTAGGAAATTCGGCTCATCCACCATTCGCTCATGGCTGATATGCTTCTGTACGCTATTACCAGACCTTCTCCCAGTCAGTATTTGTTCAATGTTAATTATCGAAGCTGCCTTAAATTTGACAGTTTCTTTAAGAAATCTCACAATCAAATACTGAAACAACTATTTCAACTTTATAGCACATAGCAAACAAAATGACACCTCTCAAGTCTGCAAGTTCAGCCTGAGAATGGAATTTCTCTCTCACCAAGTTAGTGGAGGAATCTCGCTCCGATCTTAAGTAATACTGCCTACCTTTGAAAGTGCCTACTGTTTGATTGGTAAACGGTATTGCTCTGTGAATGTCTGAGACTGAGGCATCCTGAGATTGAATTCTTATGCACGTTTCTGTCCATCAAGTTTATGGTGTGAATCTATGGATGGTCTTTTCGACACGTTCATTCACTTCATTGATCACTGCGATGGAGCCACCATGTATACAGCTTGCTTTCATATCAGAAGTAGCTCCTCTGTTACATTTTACCTTTGGCATTGAATATCTCTTTGAAGCGCAGCTTATGCTTCTGTTAATCCCTTTTCCTCACGACATTCTTTCTCCAGACGATCTTATTGAACTGATAGTCATGAACCAGCGGGTTATCAAGCAATGTCATCTCCTGTGTCACAGAAAACAGCAAACAAAGGTTGCATCCCAGAAACAGCTAATTGCTTTCAATTCCTGTATGACAGTTTGTCAACGTCCCTTAACAAGTTACTTTGGCAAAAAAGTCCCTTCGAGTGAATTACCCAAATCTACATTTCATTTGGCTACTTATTAAGAAGCCTCACAGAAGAACAAAGGCTGAGACTATTACTTCAACTTCATTGGATATTTACACTAAGCCGAGAGTCCTGATGAGAGCAAGTTCAGCCTCAGAAGCTACCTTTGCTATTACCCGATTAATGGTGGATTCAGGCTATGATTCCAACCAAGATTGGCTGTCCTTTTGTGTCCATCGATAGACCCATGTGCAGTGTTGTTCTCCAGAGTTCAGCTATCAAAGAGTTCTGTTGTGGCCCTATTGTACAGAAATCCGTACTTAAGGTCTATAGAAACATATCACTCTTAATCATTTCGATGGTTTCATTCAAATGATTAATTACTTTTTCAACGTCCTTAAGTCTGCTCTTTGTTTCCTCATAAGAAGTAAGAGCCCTGCTCCTTAATGCATGTTTGTATTCATTTGTGGGATGTCAGCATTGCTGTCTGGCCAGCACTTATTGAACAGCTGTAGTTGACCTTGAGAAGGTGGTGGCTTGCTGCTCGTTTGAACATTTGCATCTCATCTACAGTGGGTTGACCACGATGCTATTAAGGAGGGAATTCCAGGATTTTCACACAGCGAACGTGAAGGAAAGGTGATATATTTCCAAGTCAGCGTTGTGAGTAGTTTGGAGAGGACGCTGAAGGTGGTGGTACTCCCATACATGTGCTGCCCTTGTCTTTCGACATGAAAATGATCAAGGAACGTGATGGCTGAGGAGTTTTGGTACATTTCTGCAGTTCGTCTTGTCGATAGTATGTACTGCTGCTGTGAGTGCGAGCTGGTGGGGGAGGAAGTGGATGCTTGTGCATTAAAAACCAAATGCGTGGGCTGCATTGTCCTGGAGAGTGGCCAACTTCTAAACTGTCTTTGGAGCTTTACACATCCAGGCAATTGAAGGGCTTTCATTGGACTCCCGTCTTTTTTTTCCTTGCAGGAAATGAGTTCCAAGACCCACATCTGCTGTCTTTGTATTATATAGAGGAGAAGGATCACCCTTCTTAGAACAAAAACTGATAAACGAAATGGACAGCGCCAGGCCCTATAATCTGTTAAAAGGACCATGAAAAGAGGTGTCAT
>NC_057717.1:78963774-78968241 GCF_004010195.1 Chiloscyllium plagiosum | reverse complement strand
TTGTGATTACAGATGGTCTGCAGTAGATTTGAATTGTTGTGTCTGTAATTTTCCATAACTTGCCGCAATAATTTGGATGTATATTTCACTCTTGATCTGATTATTTCTTTGTGGGTAGTTTGCATCTAGTGAAAAGCTTGTGTACCACGTCTGCAGTCCATTTAGCTGTGATATGACGGAATGGAAAGGCCGTTGGAAATCTAGGGGACACGTATATTGTTGTCAACAAAAGCTAATTCTTATTTTTTTTTATCAGTAGGTATCCTACACAATCGACGTTTTCTCAAATGCACGAATGAGTATTAAAGTTGTTTGTTTTATTACTGCCTGAGATGTATGGCAGGTCGAGAAAAAGGCCAACCCCATCATATGCAGTCCACGCCATGGAAAATACTTTATAAGTTTTAGCTTGAAGTTTCCTTAAAACTGAATGACCTTGCACTAGTAATTCATGTGCTACATGCAACACTGCCTTTCCATAATCCCAAGCTCATACAACTTGATGAACCTCTGCCTATTTCTCATCTGCCTGATATATGATGGCCTCTACTTCCTTATCAAGATATCGTTTTTACGATTGCAACATTCTGGAATGTACTCAGATTTGTATTAGTCTGTGTACACTATCTAATACATTTGCTTCAGTTATCCAACTTCCTGTTGTGACTAAGTTAATTGATTTGCACGAAAAATATCCGCTTTATCCTCCACTGATCCTATTTCTGATTGAATCACTCGATCAAACATGGCCTCTGATAATTCTACTTCAACTTCCTTATTTGTGTTCTGTAATTTTCGCTCCCGTTTCACCTGGTGGGTTTGTGACATTGTTATCACACAGACAAAAGAACTTGATGTTGGAGGCCGAACTTTGCTTTATGAGCCAATTCATAATGATCAGCCATTCATTTCAGCAGGGATTCTTGCCATTTCAACCGTCTGCTCTTTCACATGAGCTCTTACTACCTCAGAAACTGAATTTTTGGACTCCTCCAAACTGATCGTTTCTCTAAGAGGTCCATGTGCTTGATCCAGTATTTTTGTCCTTATCCACCGGTCAAATTTTGGTTGTTTGCTCCTTTCAACCTCAACTTATTTTTGATCAAGGTCCCACCTTAAATTGCTGAAATGTTGGATCTTTATTGTGTTGCAGGATCTGGCATTTTCAGTCTGCACAGTGTAGCTTTGGTGTACACGTTGATCAGGACCATGTCCACTGCTCACCTGCAATGTCACCGATCCATGGAACAGCACGTTCTTTTTCACTGGTGCAGACTGAGATATGGGCATCCCAGATCTGCCAATTTTCAAATAAAGGAATGAAAAATCACTGGTCGATTATTCCAGTTTCAGGCTATCTGACCTCTAAACGTTGTCGATGCATCGATGTCTGAAACTGAACATTGAAACCCTAAAAGTGTAGACTGCTCAAACTGTGGAGCAGAAAACCACCATACAGATTCAGTTGCAAGTTGATGTTCATGTATCCTGGAGGCTAGTTTTCTGCCTGTTTGTCCAAAGTAGTATTTTGTAAATGACGGACGTCTTGCTTGTTGTCTGCACCGGGGGTTTCAAGTTCATTTTAGTGTGTTGGGGTGTGGTATGGGGTTTGTGGGCTACCATAATACCAAGAGGTTTGAGTAGTCTGGCAGTCGTTCCTCTGATATGTATGATGAAAGGGAGAGTGGCTAAGGTTTCTGGGAGGGTTTTGTCTGCTGCTATTATTTACTGAGAAATTAACGGACAGCGTTCATTGGCTAACCACTTTTTTATATGCGCTGTAAATGTGGTTTTCTTTTAATCTTCATAGATCGTCTGTGCTGCAGTGTGTGGCGGTTCGTTAAAATAATGTTCCAATGCAGCTTCGTTTGTGGGAGAAGAAGAAATAGTGTTGGAAAACCACAATAATCTGCCATTCCTTGATGTCACAGTTCAATGAACAGTCAATGGAGAGCATCAAACCAAGGTCTACAGGAAAACAACACACATGGAACAAATACAGAACTGCAGGAGCAATCATCCCAACATCCACGCGAAGAAGTATTAGAACATTTTCTGAGAAAAAGCATAGGAAATGGCATCACCACAGGAAATGACAGCACCTGCCCACGGAAACCCAAGCACATAAGTAGAATGCTGGCCATAATGCCAGTGCTTCACTAGAGGCTCACTGATGATGTTACCTCGTATGGTGATGAAACGTTTAAAAACGAACAAAGCGAGCAAAGTTACATCCAGTAATCTCATAGTGATTGCGGACATGATCATGAAGGCAATAGTTGACCAGTTCATGCTGCAAAAACAACAAAATAATTCTCTGTCTGGAAATCGGCACAGCAACCAAATAGTTACTACAACGGTTTGAGCTGATAATTCGTACATACTAAGTCCATAGGTTTGCAGGAAATATAAACTAGAATAGACGATGCTGTTTCTAAAGCCGACTCTGACATGTAACAGGAACATGATCGACCCAATGTTGTTCCATTCCTGCGTTTCCCCATAATGAATGATTCCCTTCGTGATCAGAATATATCTATCTCAGCCTGAAATAGAGCAATGGGTTCTGACCCACAGCTGTCTGTGGCAAGGGGTCCCGAGCCATAATCCTTTGGGTGGCACGGTGGCACAGTGGTTAGCACTGCTGCCTCACAGCACCAGAAGCCCGGGTTCGATTCCCGCCTCAGACGATTGACTGTGTGGAGTTTGCAAATTGTCCCCGTGTCTGCGTGGCTTTCCTCCGGGTGCTCCTGTTTCCTCCCACAGTCCAAAGATGTGCAGGTCAGGTGAATCGGTTATGTGAAGTTGCCCGTAATGTTAGGCGGGTCAGTGTGGACTTGTTGGGCCGAAGGGCCTGTTTCCGCCCTGTCAGTAATCTAATCTAAGATAAACTTGCATCTTCCCCGAATTCTCAAATTGAATTGCCTTCCTTCTGATCCAGTATCATTTGATTCTAGACTCTCCGATGAAGGGAAACCTGTTCTCAGCATTTCGTTGGTCAAGTCCCTTCAGAATTCTACATATTTCGGTGACTTCACCTCTCATAATTCTAAATATCTAGGAGTAGATTCCGAACTACTTTAGCTTTTACACATGCGGAAAATTCACACTCTAGGTTCGAGTGTTTGAAATTTCGTGAACTGGCTTGAAAGAAGTCATATATTTTCTGAAATAAGGAGACAGAAACTGTTCAGAGTACTCCGGATGTGATCTCACCAACACTTTGCAATAACTATTACGCATTCATTTAATCCAAACCCTTTGAAATTTGGGCAAAAATTCAATTAGTTTCCCTGATTACCCCTTGCACCTCGCTCTGCGTTTCCCTGTTTCATGCAGAAGTACTCTCAAGCATTTATGTGCTGCAGCCTTTTTCCGTTATTTTCAGTGAAATAATGTTGCGTTATCTTCCTCTCCATTTCAACATGAAGAACCTCTCATTGCTTTCGCGTTTTATTACGTTGGGCATTTTCTTTGCCCACTTACTTAATCGATCAGCACCTCACCGTCGATTGGTTGTACACTTTTTAGGATTTACCTTGTCATCTGTGGTTGTGTTGTCTGAAAATTTGGCAAAAAGGTGCATTTTCTTCCTTCCTGCAAATCATTAATAAAGGTTATAAAACATTTGTGGTACCAGGACTGACCCTTGTTGAACCCCCAACGATTCAGATCGTCATTTGTAAAAGTAACTCCTGAACAGTATTTGCTATTTCCTGCCAAATGCTAAATTCTGAAACTATGCTGACGTGCAACCTCTAATACCATGGACTCTCGTGTCTTATCCTTTTGCACGGTTCCTTGTGAAACGCCTTCTTGTAGTTTGATCACTCGGCTTTGACTGCTTCTCTTTCTTTCGATTATGGTTCAGATCTCCTCGAAAAGTTCGAAGGAATTTCTCAGAAACTGTTTTCCTATTTTGGATCCATACCGACTCTGCTAGACTAATCTGCGAATTTCCAAGTGGACTGCTATTCGTTACTGAACAGTTGAGTCTGCGACTTTTTAAATTTCAACCAGAGATGTTCAGCTGATCGGTTCATGGTTAAAAACAATTGACCACGTTCCCTTTTTTTAAACAAAACGTATTACACGTTGGTCGTTTTAGAATCCTTTGCTACTCTTCCCAAATTCATTGTAATTTTTTGGAAAATTAAAACCAGTGCATCTACTGCATCTGTAGCTACATCTTTTCTGATCCCAGCGTGCAATTGATAAGGACCAGGAGATATATAGCCCAATAAATTCCTCTGACACAATTTCTCTCGTGATGTGTTGATGCTCAATTCCTCTTCTCTATTCTTAAACATTAGTATCTTCTTTGAAAATAGCACCAGCTGCCTTGTGTTTTGTAAGAGAAACAATCAGATTCATTCAGTGCTCGGTGTTCATACCAAGGCTCGTACATGAACTATTTGATTTCCAGCTTGAATAGAATAGGTTACTGGCTCGGCTGGTGGCACTCTT
>NC_057717.1:78956276-78958084 GCF_004010195.1 Chiloscyllium plagiosum | reverse complement strand
TGTGTAGTTTTATTGGAATATTCGTCAGAGTGGCTCAAATGTTTCAGGGCAGTAATTGTTTGGCAGTTTGATTAATTTTGTAGACTTTTCCTTGTTTAGGGATTTGTATTTGATTCAGAGAATGCAATGCTTTCAGGATTTGATTGTTTGTATATTCTTTTTAGCAATTTTGTTCCTGAAAATGAAACGAATGATCACAGATGAAAAGGCAACCAGTCCAGAACAGCAGTAAATGTATGCGACCATATGCAGAATTCAGGTTAAGAGCAGATTTTAGGGTTTCACGAAGTTTAATTTGGAAGCTATTGATGGATTTTTCCCATTACAAATTTCTCAGACAAAGATCTGCATTGGTTCCTTTATGGAAATATGACCGAAACAATAGTCAACTCACTGTCGATGAGCACAGTAGAGCTGGAAGCTATGTTTGAGCACTTGAGGGATATTTTATTGGAGGATCAGAGGTTATTATAACTGGATCAAATGATTCTTTACAACAGCCAATCAGAATTTGATATGGCCATTTTCCTCATTCGCTGTGACAAACAACCCTGTGTCTTCAGTATTACAACAGAGGATTTTAAAGGGAACTAACTCAGATGACGTAACGTCTTTGTTCAACACTGAACGAAGAAAAACTTTTGCATCAAAGTCTCAGTAGAATTCCTCGTTTCTGAATAAAGATTTCTGAGGATGCTCTGCCTCGTAGTTCAACAAGGAGGGGCACTCTGGAGAATAAATGTGTCAATTATTTAATTCTCAGCATGCCTCAACTATACTAAGCTGGGTGGCAGGGTGAAATGTGAGGAGGCTGTTAGAAGATTACAGGGTGACCTGGACAGGTTAGGTGAGTGGACAGATGCATGGGAGATGCAGTTTAATGTGGATAAATGTATGGTTATCCACTTTGGTGGCAAGAACAGGAAGGCAGACTACTACCTCAATGGAATCAATTTAGGTAAAGGGGCAGTACAGAGAGATCTAGGAGTTCTTGTACACCTGTCAGTGAAGGTAAGCATGCAGGTACAGCAGGTTGTGAAGAAGGCTAATAGCATGCTGGCCTTCATAACAAGAGTAAGTATAGAAGCAAAGAGGTTCTTCAGCAGCTGTACAGGGCCCTGGTGAGACCACACCTGGAGTATTGTGTGTAGTTCTGGTCTCCAAATTTAAGGAAATACATTCTGGCTATTGAGGGAGTGCAGCGTAGGTTCACGAGGTCAATTCCTGGAATGGCGGGACTACCTTACACTGAAAGACTGGAGCGACTGGGCTTGTGTACCCTTGGGTTTAGAAGACTGAGAGGGGATCTGATTGAGACATATAAGATTATTAAAGGATTGGACATTCTGGAGGCAGGAAACAGGTTTCCGCTGATGGGTGAGTGCCGAACCAGAGGACACAGCTTAAAAACACGGGGTAGACCATTTAGGACAGAGATGAGGAGAAACATCTTCACACAGAGAGTGGTGGCTGTGTGGAATGCTCTGCCCCAGAGAGCAGTGGAGGCCCAGTCTCTGGATTCATTTAAGAAAAAGTTGGATGGAGCTCTCAAGGATAGTGGAATCAAGGGTTATGGAGATCAGGCAGGAACAGGATACTGATTCAGGATGATCAGCCTTGATCATATTGAATGGCGGTGCAGGCTCGAAGGGCAGAATGGCCTACTCCTGCACCTATTGTCTATTGTCTATTTGACATGGTGATGAAAGGATATTACACTGTGCTTGCTGCAATGGGAGTTCCAGGGATTTTATGACAGTAAGCTTAACTTTTTAAATCAGTGATATTATTTCTGGGTTTGATTCGGT